>NC_045974.1:46822499-46891535 GCF_010909765.2 Amblyraja radiata | reverse complement strand
ACGCACACAGAGACTCATTCACACTCACACACAGAGACTCATTCACACTCACACACACACACACATTGACACACACACACACATTTATACGCACATATAGACATTCACACACACACACTCATTGACACACACGTTCACACACACACACAGACTCATTCACACACACACACACACACAGACTCATTCACACACACATGGACACACACAGACTCATTCACACACACAGACTCATTCACACACACAGACTCAGACTCATTCACACACACACACGGACTCATTCACACACACATATACACACTCACACACACACAGAAGCATTCACACACACACACACACAAACACACACGCAGACTCATTCACACACACATACACACCCACACATTCACACACACAGACAGACTCATTCACACACACATACATGGACTCATTAACACACACATATACACGGACTCATTAACACACACATATACACACTCACACACACAGACACATTCACGCACACACATTCACACAAACACACAGAGACTCATTCACACACACATACACACAGACTCATTCACACCCACACATTCACACACACACTCATAGAGACTCATTCACACACACACAGACTCATTCACACACACACAGACTAATTCACACACAGACTCATTCACATACACATACAAACAAACTGACTCATTCACACATACATTCATACACACACACCGAATCATTCACACACACACACGACTCATTAACGCACAAATACACACACACACACATTCACACACACAGACTAATTCACACATACACACTCGTTCACACACACAGACACACATTCACACACACACACACAGACTCATTCACACACACACACGGACTCATTCACACACACATATACACACTCACACACACACAGAAGCATTCACACACACACACACACACACAAACACACACACAGACTCATTCACACACACATACACACAGACTCATTCATACACACATACAGAGGCTCATTGACACACACACACTCACACACACACTCTCATTCACACACATACACACACAGACTCATTCACACACACACACACAAACTCATTCACACACAGACTCATTCACACACGCACACAGAGACTCATTCACACTCACACACAGAGACTCATTCACACTCACACACACACACACATTGACACACACACACACATTCATACGCACATATAGACATTCACACACACACACTCATTGACACACACGTTCACACACACACACAGACTCATTCACACACACACACACACAGACTCATTCACACACACATGGACACACACAGACTCATTCACACACACAGACTCATTCACACACACAGACTCATTCACATACACAGCCACACACTCGTTCACACACACATACACAGACTCATTCTCTCTCACACACACACACGACTCATTCACGCTCACATTCACACACACATTCATACACACAGACTAATTCACACACATACACACATTCACACAGACACAGACACAGACACACATTCACACACACAGACAGACTCATTCACACACACACACATGGACTCATTCACACACACATATACACACTCACACACACACGGACGCATTCACACACACACATTCACACACATACACACAGACTCATTCATACACACATACAGAGGCTCATTCACACACACACACACTCACACACTCATTCACACACACACACAGACTCATTCACACACACACACACACACACACACAGACTCGTTCACACACACACATACTCATTCACACACATTCACACAAACACACATTCACACACACACACGCAGACTCATTCACACACACACACCCACACATTCACACACACAGACAGACTCATTCACACATACATACACGGACTCATTAACACACACATTATACACACTCTCACACACAGACTCATTCACACACACATAGACTCATTCACACACACATACACACACACAGACTCATTCACACACACACATTCACACACACACACACACACTCATCGAGACTCATTCACACACACACAGACTCATTCACACACACACAGACTCATTCACACACACATACAAACACACTGACTCATTCACACATACATTCACACACACCGAATTATTCACACACACATATACACACTCACACACACACACAGACACATTCACACACACACACACACACACACACATTCACACACACACAAACACACACACAGACTCATTCACACACACATACACACACTCATTCATACACACATACAGAGGCTCATTCACACACACACACTCACACACACACACTCATTCACACACAGACTCATTCACACACACACACAAACTCATTCACACACACAGACTCATTCACACACACACAGAGACTCATTCACACTCACACACACATTGACACACACACACACACACACATTGATATGCACACATAGACTCATTCACACACACACAGACTCATTGACACACGTTCACACACACATTCACACACACACAGACTCATTCACACACACACACTGACTCATTCACACACACAGCCACACGCTCATTCACACACACATACACACTCATTCTCTCTCACACACACACACAGACTCATTCACACACATACAGAGACTCATTCACACACACACAGAGACTCATTCACACACACACAGAGACTCATTCACACACACATATACACATACTCATTCACACACACATATACACATACTCATTCACACACACATACACACAGACTCATTCTCACATACACACAGATTCATTCACACACACATACACACATTCACGCAGACTCATTCACACACACATACACACATTCACACACACACACACACTCACACACACACACATACACACACACACACATACACACACACGCACACACACACACACACACTCACTCTCTCACACACACACACACACACACACACACACACACACACACACAATACTAAAATGCCAAATAAATTCAGAACGTGTTGAATATACAGTGTGCAAAACAAATCTTTAAAGCCTGCTGTAGAGGCTGCTGCTGAAGCAAAATCATGCTTTAAATAACATCCAACAAACACACTCGCCATAAACAGAGCAGGAAACTCATGAATTATTTAACAGCGGTTGCACTTGACGCCATCTTGACGTCACCCTCTCGCTGCTTGCCACGAACCGGAAATGGCGCACTCAGCGCCAACAGGCTGCTAACCGGAAATGATATCATCGTCGCCATCTTGCAACCAAGCGAAAATCACAGAATGAGTCCAATTTTAAAATTAAAAACAATTCTGATGTAATAAAATGTATATTCACGCTTTATCCATCTGAAAACGGTTGCAAGCAAGCCCTTTAAAAAGCCAACACAAACAAATTTGCAAATAATTTACAACCAATTCGCTTACTGAAAACATTTTTTAACAGCCAAGAGAAACAAATGTGCAAACACTTTACAACCAATTCCTCTACTGTAAACATTTTTTAACAGCCAAGAGAAACAGATTTGCAAACTCTTTACAACCAATACATCTTCTGTCAACATGTTTTAACAGCCAAGAGAAACAAATTTGCAAACTCGTTACAACCAATACGTTTACTGAAAACATTGTTTAAAGGCAAGAGAAACACATTCGCAAACTCATTACAACCAATACATTTACTGAAAAAAAACAGACACACACACTCACTCACACACTCACAACCAATACCTAAAGGCCAAGTAACTTCAGAACGTGGTAAACATACAGTGTGTAAACCGAACGATTCAAACGTTCAAAGCCTCCTGTAGAGGCTGCTGCTGAAACAAAACATGCTTTCAATCAAAGATTATAGAGGAGCAAGATAGACCACTCCTCGAAAAACGCGTAGTATGACGTGTGTAATTGTCGACGCCATTTTATTGAGCATTTTATTGGGCTGTTATGGCGTCCTCATGTAAATCTTCATCTCACTGCTATAACCATATAACCATATAACAATTACAGCACGGAAACAGGCCATCTCGACCCCTCTAGTCCGTGCCGAACACATAATCTCCCCTAGTCCCATATACCTGCGCTCAGACCATAACCCTCCATTCCTTTCCCATCCATATAACTATCCAATTTATTTTTAAATGATAAACACGAACCTGCCTCCACCACCTTCACTGGAAGCTCATTCCACACAGCTACCACTATCTGAGTAAAGAAGTTCCCCCTCATGTTACCCCTAAACTTCAGTCCCTTAATTCTCAAGTCATGTCCCCTTGTTTGAATCTTCCCTACTCTCAGTGGGAAAAGCTTTTCCATGTCAACTCTGTCTATCCCTCTCATCATTTTAAAAACCTCTATCAAGTCCCCCCTTAACCTTCTGCGCTCCAAAGAATAAAGCCTAAAGAATAAAGCTCCGCTATCAATTGTTCTAATCGTAAATCTAAACAACCAGACCTGTCATTCTTTAGGTTCCCCGATAAAAAAGAAAGGTAAGAAAATATTATTATTATTTTTTGTCGGTATTCTGTCGTGAAAATGTTATTTTCTGTTCTCCCATTAACGGCCATTGTGAAACTAGGTTTGTCGGTACATTAGAAAGTTAGTAGACTTATTTTTAATAGATCTTTACTTACCACTAAAATAAAGACAATTTTAACACTTCTGTACGTTTTTGGTTTTGTTCTTGTAAGGGATTGGTCTCCAAAATATGGCCCGCGGGACACATTGGGCCCAGTGACCACGAGATTTTTCGAGCTCAGATTCAAGTCCGAGAACGCGGCGGCTGTTACCCGTTATAGACCTCGAATTGTCGAGACATCACAAGCAAAGATCACAAGCCCGCCGTGAAGAAGGGTGCAATCAAATATTATACAACTCTGCTCTATCATCTTTGGGTGCAATGGTGGGCCGGGGGGTTCGGCGGCGGCGGTCGCAATCAAAGGAACGAGAGGAGCTCTGCTCTATAATCTTTGGTCGGAATGGGACGGCTGTGCGTTATAATGTGCTATCGTTCCACTCCCTCTCCCCCCTTCTCCCTCTCCCCCCTTCTCCCTCTCCCCCCTTCTCCCTCTCCCCCCTTCTCCCTCTCTTCTCTCGATCTCTCTCTTCTCTCGATCTCTCTCTTCTCTCGATCTCTCTCTTCTCTCGATCTCTCTCTTCTCTCGATCTCTCTCTCCCCTCTCTTCTCTCGATCTCTCTCTCCCTCACTCTCCCTCTCTTCTCTCGATCTCCCTCCCTTTCCTCTCTCCCTCCCTTACCTCTTCGTGAGAGTTGGCAGCTCTGCTATGCCTTGGGTCCAAAAGAGGATAGAAAGAAAATACTTAATGGTCTTTGTAAGAAGATTTTAATAAGCTCTTCTACATTTAAGGTAAATTGACATATTAGAGGCAAAAAGCATCTTCAATATGCAGGTTTCTCCACACAACTGAAAACAATTGCATTTAAGTGATATATCATCCATTGTTCAGGCATGTAGTTATGATCATCTGTTTTCTTATTAGTTAATCCTAAATGATATCTCCTGTAATTTCAGATGTCAACAGTGGGTCCAGAATACTCGTCGACAAGATCTCCTGCACCGAACTGCAGAGTATTTGTCAAATAACTGCCCTCTTATGTACATTGTGTGAAATTGTGATTTGTTAACTGCACAAAACTAATGCAAATGGCGATATATTTATTATTGTATCTACGTTGGACATTTTGCTCTTTGGTGTCAGAACGCGGGGTGGGAGATTGCAACCTTCACGTGGTCCGCCCTGTTTCGACAAATGCAATCAACCCGGTGTGCACAGTCAAATAAGATCAAATAGAACAAGTTGTCCTACAACTTAAGGCTGTGCACACCATACGCAAGAAGAAGAAGTAGAAGTGTCAGAACGCAGTCTGAAGAAGGCTTCCGACCTGCAACGTCACCTATTCCTTTTCTCCAGAGATGCTGCCTGACCCACTGAGTTACTCCAGCATTTTGTGTCTATCTCTGTTTAGATTGGACTCGTGGGTGGAGATTGCGGCTGGTCTGGTGATCTAGAACGAGGGCCAAAGTCTCAGAATATGGGTAATGATATTTAGTAATGAGACAAGGAGCAGTTTCTTCACTCAAGGGCTGGGAATCTTGGAATTCTTGATCGCGTGAGATGGTGGAAGTCGAGTCCTTGAAAGGAGAGATATTTTTTTTTCAAATACGAAAAGGATGAAGGATAATGGAGAGAATGTGGGAATAAGGTGTTGAGGTGCAGGATCAACAATAATCTTACTGATGGTGGTGTGAATTTAGATGGCTTATCCTTGCTTTTATTTCTTACAGAGATACAGCGCGGAAACAGGCCCTTTGGCCCACCGCGTCCGCTTTGACCAGCGATCCCCGCACACTAACACCATCCTACACACACTAGGGACAATTTACACTTATACCAAGCCTACAAACCTGTATGTCTTTGGAGTGTGGGAGGAAACCGAAGATCTCGGAGAACACCCATTCAGTCATGGAGAGAACCTACGAACTCCGTACAGACAGCACCCACTGTAAGGCAGCAACTTTACCACAGCACCACCATGCCGCCCTTAATCAACTAGGGTACTAGGTTACAATAAACTTCCTACATATTCCAGGAATGCATCTCATAAAAATGGGAGAGGTTTAAATGCATTGTAAAATCTGCTCTCAGTTTCCTAGATCGGCATTGCTCTAATGGCCTCTTTGTATCATTTTCTTTGATTTAAACCATCCATTGTTCTGCATTTAGATTTTATTTTTTCCCCTGTGGATCACAAGGCACTGTTTGTTTCAGGGGTGACTCTAATCTCCAGCGTAATTTGACAAGACAGCCAAGAGGGCAAACACAGGCAGTTCAGAGCTGCTGCCTGTATCGCATGAGAGAACAGAATGAGACCAACTTGTTTTTTGCAGATCATCAACCCCTGACTGATGTTATCAATGCCGATGGTGACTCAAGGAGACTCAACCAGGTGGTGGTTTACAAAGGTCCATGCCCATTGTTCCTCATGGCATACCACCAGCCTCAACAGATCACCTAGTCATAGAGTCTCACAGCGTAGAAGCAGGCCCTTCAGCTCAACTTGCCCACGCTGGCCAACATGTCCCATCTACACTAGTCCCACATGCCTGCATTTGGCCCATACCCCTCTAAACCTGTCCTAACCATCAAATAACCTAACAGAACTGTCATATGAGGAAAGATTTAAAAGACTAGGCTTGTATTCACTGGAGTTTAGAAGGATGAGGGGGATTCTTATCATATTGTCTACAGTGTACTATGTTTACAGATTCTGTTGTGCTGCTGAAAGTAAGAATTTAATTGTTCTATCTGGGACAAGCTAGATGCAGGAAATTGTTCTACATGACAATAAAACACTCTTGTTAGATGCAAGGGGATCTTATAGAAACATATAAATGAATAAAAGGACTGAACAAGCTAGATACAGGAAAAATGTTCCCAATGTTGGGCGAGTCCAGAACCAGGGGCCACAGTCTTAGAACAAAGGGGAGGCCATTTAAGAAAACTTTTTCACCCAGAGAGTTGTGAATTTGTGGAATTCCCTGCCACAGAGAGCAGTGGAGGCCAAATCACTGGGTGGATTTAAGAGAGAGTTAGATAGATCTCTAGGGGCTAGTGGAATCAAGGGATATGGGGAGAAGGCAGGCACGGGTTATCGATTGGGGCTGATCAGCCATGATCACAATGAATGGCGGTGCTGGCTCGAAGGGCCAAATGGCCTCCTCCTGCACCTATTTTCTATGTTTCTAGAACACTCATCCAGCAATCCTCGAGCCCACCAGCTCATCCTGTAGTCAATTCATCAGCTTTTCCATAAGAACTTCCATCAGTTCTTCCAAAAGAATGACAATCAGACAATCTCGATTACCCTCAGCCCATCAAGCAGCCCCTTAATTCACCCAGAAGTCTGGACTATTGAATGCTCACTGCATCTCTTTCCATGTCGGCAAGTTAATATCCAGCTGCATGAACCATGTGAAAAGGGAATAAATAGATGCATGTGGTGCAGTGATTTGTGCAGCACTATAGGCCTGGAGACCAAGAGGAGTTCACCATTGAACGGAGTTTGAACGGGGGGCTTGAGGCCCCCGACCGAGGAAGAACAAAAGGAAGGGACTTGAACTTTATTTCGCCTTCCATCACAGTGAGGAATGTGTAGGAGTCACTGTGGTGAATGTCCGTATTAAAATGTGTTTTTGAGTGCTGTTGCTTTTAATTGTATGACTGACCTGGCCAATGAAATTCCTCGTATGTTGCAAAACATGGCAAATAAAATCTGATTATGATTCTGAAAAGCCTTTCCCTTCCATACTCTTTCCTCTCTGATCTTTTTGCAGTTGACTGCCTTTCTGTACTTGTTGCAAGAGATTGTCGTGGCATCCAGCATCCTCGGAGAATGTAGAATTAAAGGCAGGCAATGCCAGTTTTAAAGATGGTCATTTGCCTCAAGATTGGATTATTGTATCTCCAGAACCTCCCCAGAGGCTCTGGGAGACACAAGGTTCAAGAGGGAACACAAAAAGCCTAATTAGGAAGAATATTAAGAGTAAGATTTTCAATTAAAATACTGTAATTGATGGAACCTTGTCTTTAAATTGGTTCTTGGATGAAACCCTGATGGTTCTCACATTGTCTCTTTAAATTTACTCTCCTTTTCACACTTGCATTAAAACACACAGCCACCGCCATTCACAGTGATACTGCCCGGCAGTCTCATAATTACAGTCAACACAGCCACCTTGACAGCCACACAAAATGATGTAAATAAAAATTGTTTTCCTTGTTTAAAAAGTTCAATTTACAATTATTTGAAATTGTGGGGGTTGGTACAAAATACTGCTGACCCACAAATGTGTTGCTATGAGACATTCACATTTAAAAAATCCATGTCTCAAAAAAAGCAAGAAGGCGCCCATGTTATTTGACCAACTTATCAGATGAATTTAAATATGTAGGTATGTATGCATTAGTTTTGCTCCTAATTCCCTTTTCCAAATCATTAATATATATGGTAAACAGTTGCGGCCCCAACACCAAGCCTTGCGGCAAAAAAATCCAGAAGATTAGTCAAACATGTTTTCCCTTTCATAAATCCATGTTGACTTGGACTAATTCTTTTACTGCTATCCAAATGCCCCATTATTACATCTTTAATAATTGACTCCAGCATCTTTCACACCACCAAAGTCGGGCTAACTGGTCTGTAATTCCCCGTTTTCTCTCACGCTCCTTTCTTGAAAAGTAGGATAGCATTAGCTATTCTCCAATCCACAGGAACTGATCGTAAATTTATTGATCGTTGGAAAATGATCATATGTATAAATATATATGTATGTGTATATATGCATGTATGTGTATATATGCATGTATATATGTATGTATATATATGTTTATGTATGTGTGTATGTATGCATATAAATGTATCCCTATGTATGTGTGCATTTGTATGTGTATACGTGTGTATGTATGTATGTGTATATATTATTATTAAAGCTTTATTTCAGACACAGGTCCATATAACACATCAAACAGTACAAAGAATTACAAAGATACATTAAAAAATTGCATATTAGCCTAAAATATATATAAGCTATTGCACCAATGCCGTCTTAGCCTAGAAGTGAATCTATAGCAGCTTTTCAGAGGGCTGACTAGGGCTTCAATTATGTGGTTCTCTGATTTGTCCAGGCGACACATAAAACTAAACATCAGCTGTCTTAAGAGTGCCTCACAGGTTGGCACTCTAGTGGACACAAACAATTGACTGGCACTATGCCACCTAGGGACACGAAGTAGCAACCTCATTGCATCATTGTATGCAACCTTAAGCCTCTGCATACTCTTTTTCTTATAATTAGACCACAATTGAGCAGTATATAACGGTGTGATGCAGGTTCTGAACAGGGAACACTTCACAGAATCAGAGAACATATAAAACTTCCTTATAAGCATGTTGGCTTGAAGATAAATTTTACAGCGCTGTCGGTAGAGGTCTTTGTCATCCTTCCAGTCATCAGATATGACATGACCTAAGTATTTAATTTCCTCACACACAGCAAGAGGACTGTCTGACAAATAAAAGGTCGGAAAAGTTGATTCCCTGTCCTCAGCGCTTCTAATTACCATTATGCGGCTTTTCTTAGCGTTATACTTAATGTCATAATCAAGGCCATACTGAGAGCACACCTTCAACATCTGCTGCAGCCCAGCACTATATGGACAGAGCAGGACCAGGTCATCTGCATACATCAGATGATTAACAATAGTGTTGCCCACAAGACAGCCAGTTTTTAGCCTATTTAACTGATTTGACAATTCGTCCATATAAACATTAAATAAAATAGGAGACAACGTTCTTCCTTGCCGCACTCCGTTACTAACACAGAATGGAGCAGATACAACATTGTCCCATTTAACGTAAAACATTTGATGGGCATACCAGAACACTAAGATTCTCACTAAGAATTTAGGGGCACCTCTATTTAGCAATTTTACAAACAAGTGTTCATGGTTAATTCTATCAAATGCCTTGGACGCATCAATAAAACATAGGAATACAGATGAATTCAGGCTTGTGTACCTGAACACAATCTCTTTAAGAGCATAGATACACAGGTCAGTTCCATGTTTTCTTTTGAACCCAAACTGATTGTCAGTAGTAAGGACATACATTTCTAGCTTTGTCAGCAGTATTCTCTCCAGTACTTTAGATAAGATACTGGCTAGTGCAATAGGTCGGTAATTATCAATACTGTTGAGCCTACCAGCCTTATCTTTAATCACAGGCACTAGCATTACAGACATAATAGCATTTGGCAAGACACCATGAACCAGACAACCATTAAAGCACATGGAAAGCAAAGGGCAGAGCTTATAGCTGGCATATTTTAGATGTTCTGCAGTAATGCAGTCCATACCACAGGCTTTGTTGTTATCCAACATGTTAATGGCATCATATACATCAGCTGCCCTAACTACCATATCTACAGAGAGATCAATAAGTTCATGATTGATTCTAACTGGGTTACTTTTAACACAGTTAAAAAGGTTACAGTAGTGCTCACGCCAACTCTCAGCTATTTTTTCTGGGCTGCTAACACCTTCAATGTCAGATGGTAGGGATGTTTTGCTGTTATTCATTACTCTGACCACTTTCCAGAAGTTAGTAAGGTTGTTATTCTGTAGCTTCCTGGCAAGCGAGTCTGCTCTCATTGTGTTTTCATTTTTCTTAATAAAACAAAGTGCATATTTAACTCTAGCATTTGTGCGTTTTTTCATATCTAGCAATACTCCCTGTCTAGGCCTACCTGCCTCTGACCAGAGTCTAAAGGCCTCTCTTGCCTCAGCGTACTGCTCAGCCACAAACTCATTCCACCCAGGTCTGATGTTGGGTACCTTACATTTGCTTTTACAAAAGGGATCACTGGAGGCAATGAGACATTTCACAATAACATCATACATGGCACAGAGTTTTTCAGCATGTTGCACGTCCTTACAATTCATATCTGAGCACATTAGGGCCTCTTGAGGCAATGCAATATTATTTAAAAAACTGTCCGTTTGCAGTGAATATCCAGCCATAGCATCACTGCTCAGTTTTGACCAGTCCAGTTTACTTGAGGAAGCAGCATTATTATTACTGGACAGCAGGGGTACATTCTCAACATTTAACCATGCAGCAATAGGTATAACCATATAACCATATAACAATTACAGCACGGAAACAGGCCATCTCGGCCCTACAAGTCCGTGCCGAACAATTTTTTTTTCCCCTTAGTCCCACCTGCCTGCACTCATACCATAACCCTCCATTCCCTTCTCATCCATATGCCTATCCAATTTATTCTTAAATGATACCAACGAACCTGCCGCCACCACTTCCACTGGAAGCTCATTCCACACCGCTACCACTCTCTGAGTAAAGAAGTTCCCCCTCATGTTACCCCTAAACTTCTGTCCCTTAATTCTGAAGTCAAATGTGATCAGAGGTGGCAAGTTCATAACAAATCTCCACCTTTTCCAGTGAGGCATGAGCATCAGCTGTGGTCACAATATGGTCTAACCAGGATGTTGTGTGCCACGCTTCACTAACATAGGTAAACCTTGTGTCAGGCAACAGAGCTTTACTCGATAGAATTAGTTTAGACTCATTACAAAACTGCTGCAGGTGTGCTGCAAATAAAGATTTGCTATCTGACATGTCAGCATTAAAATCACCCATGACGTAGACACAAGATGAGCTGTTGTCCTCTATAAAGGACTGTATAAAATCTAACCTGTTCAGAAACTCGTCCTCATGCTCATATGATTCATACGGTGTATAAACATTTAAGACAGTAAATTTCTTTCCATTATAATTACACTCCAGCCCTATGGCCCAGTCAACATTTAGACGCACCACCTTCACCAGCGAGTCATATTTGATGTTCCACAGTATAGCTACACCACCAGCTATCCTACCCCGAACCAGCCTCGTACTGAGGTCAGTAGTGGACTCTCCAGCCCCATGGAAGTTCATGTGTAGAGTGTTCAACTTATCCAGATCTTGTTTCGCCAGCCAAGTTTCTTGCAGGCACAGACTGTCACATTGGTCTAGCAGTGTGTCCACCACCAAACGTCTTGATCTATCAGTAGCAGAATGTCCTACTCGCAAACCGCGAGTGTTGTATGAAGCAACATGCATTTAATGTGTTTTGTTGCTCCCAGCGGAACAGCTGGCCTTCACCCCGTCCTCACCCACAGATGCGACCGGCACCCCAGCATCGTTACCGTGCAACAGCTCCTCATCCTGAGAGCGAGGGGCATCCTCTGGACCAGCCGGACCTCCGTCTGCTCCTCTAGGGCGACGAGGCTCATAGTAGCGTCGGACAAAAGACCCAGCGGGCCAAAGCTGCGGATCATACAGTTCCGCCACATCATTACATTCAGCGGTGACACAGAAGGAGCTGAATCTACTCTGTGTCATCTCTATTTTTCTACATATCACTTCCCGACCCAGCTTCGTTTTTAAGTAGTCACTGAGAGTGTTGGCGTCTAAGCTGAGATCAAACTTTGTAGCAAATACCTTTACCATCTTTGTTTTGACAGCCAGTATATTGCTACCCACACCAGTCCCGATTATGCCGTTCTTCTTTCTCACACGCCTTGCTGGAGTTTTTACAGCGCGAGGTGTAGGGCATAGATGGGCAGAGTTCTCAGGTACCTGCTTCAGCCGGCGCCCTTCCTTCACCACCATGCTCCACGGGGGAGTCTGCGTTCGTCCCAGGGCTGGATCTACAGGCTGGGCTGGTTGTCTACCTTCGGTCCCGCCAGGCATTGCTGTCAACCATCCATTAACCACAGAGGGAGTGCAGGGGGCAGGATCAGCGCCCGGCGGCTTCTCCATCACAGTCGAGGAAAGACCTGTCGCACTGGGCGCAGAGCCCGGTTGTATCTCCACAGCAGAGAGGCAGGCAGCCGAAAAAGTAGCGTCCGGGCCACAAGCCCCCTCCACAGCAGTCAGCCGGCCGTCGAGTTTAGCAGAAACCTCCCGCAATGTTTCACAGGCAGCTACCTGTGTTCCCATAGTTCTTCTTAGGTAGACAACGTCAGCATTGATTTGCTGCATTCTCCCGAGGAGCGCAGACACATCAATGTGTTTAAATGAGGTGTATGTATAAATATATATATCTGCATATATTTATTATTACTATATAATCATATGTATAAATATATATGTATGTGTATATAGGCATGTATGTGTATATATGCATGTATATGTATATGTGTGTATATATGTATGTATATATATGCTTATATATGTGTGTATGTATGCATATAAATGTATCCATATGTATGTGTGCATTTGTATGTGTATACGTATGTATGTATGTATGTATGTATGTATGTATGTATGTATGTATGTATGTATGTATGTATGTATGTATGTATGTGTGTATATATATGTATGTGTATAAATATATATATCTGCATATATTTATTATTACTATATAATTATATACATAATTGCCTTTATGGTTTATGCACATCATCTTACAAGACAAATGAATTAATAGTGATTATTTAAATCAAAGTTGCTTCTGATCCATGAGAATAAACTTTATTATCTCTAACTTGCCTCTCACACACAGACACATTCATATAAATATATAAAATATATATACGTTAAATTTAGTTTTGTGCAGTGTGTGTTAAAGGGAAACTGCACAATACAATGCAAGGGAAACTACGCAATGGAGGGGGCTGTTCCCGCTACAAGATACTCGAGGATCTTTGCTTTGGATCAAAGATTATAGAGGAGCTCACGTACTACACGTCAGTCCATTGGATTTCGGAGGAGTGGTCTATCTTGCTCTGCTATAAGATCTTTGGTCAGCGCCATCATGCCACGAACCGGAAATGACGCACTCAACGCCATCTTGCCACTAACCGGAAATGACATAATCAGCGCCATCTTGCAACCTGGCGAAAATCACAGAATGAAAATCCCGTAACGTAATATTCCACTACTTACCTGGAGTAGACACCTAGGATCTTTGGTAGACAGGAGGCATCGAGGTGATTGTCTGGAGTGCAAATGGAGGGCTGAACCCGCCCAGGCCCACCGCACACGTGCGGAGAGACAGCATCATTTTCCGTCACTACTGCGTCACCGGCTTCCCCCAACTGTGCAGGCGCGGATGGTCAATTTTTTCTCCCAAAACTTCCAGCGGGCCGGAACCAGAATTTCGGATAATTTCCGTCAAAGTGGAAACGCTGATAGCGCTCCAATTTGTTTTTACTCTGAGAAAAAAAACACCCTGAGCAGAGGCCCCCTAGACTTTGAGGTCCTAGGCTTCAGTAAATCCAGCCCAGCCCAGGCCCCTCTAGATCTCGGGACCCTAAGCTTAAGCTTGTGAAGTTTATACGTAAATCCGGCCCTGCCTTGCACCGACTGTTGTATTACAACAGCCCTTTAAATCATTAAACGATGTTAATGTCGTGGGCAGCTCGAAGCACCCACTCATTGGCTGTCAAAGCAAAGTTTACACCAATTTCCCGCCTCCTTGAGTTTGAACCCATTCTTCCAAAGATCCGTTCCGATAAAATGAATCTGTTGTGTGGAGAGCAAATGCTGCAAACACACTTTAAATTCTCAGGTAGACAAAAATTCTGGAGGAACTCAGCGGGTGAAGCAGCATTTATGGAGAGAAGGAATAGGTAACTTTTCGGGTCGAGACCCTTCTTCAGACTGATGTGTGTGGGCGGATGGTGAGGGCGGGAAAGAGAAAGGAAGAGGCGGAGACAGTTGGCTGTGGGAGAGCTGGGAAGGGGATGGGAAGGAGGGGGAAAGCAAGGACTACCTGATATTGGAGAAGCCAATGTTCATACCCGTGGCCTAAATTACCCAAGCGAAATATGAGGTGCTGCTCCTCCAATTTATGATGGGACTCACTCTGGCCATGGAGCAGGCCAGGACAGAAAGGTTAGATTCGGAATGGGAGGGGGAGTTGCTGAGATGAGGTTGTTATTGCAAACTGACCGGAGGTGTTGGGCGAAGCGATCGTCAAGCCTGCGCTTGGTCTCACTAATGTACAGCAATTGACATCTGGAGCAGCGGATGCAATAGATGAGGTTGGAGGAGGTGCTGGTGACCCTCTGCCTCACCTGGAAAGACTGCATGTGTCCTTGGATAAAGTCGAGGGGGGAGGTAAAGCGACAAGTGTAGCATTTCCTGCGGTTGCAAGGGAAAGTCCCAGGGGAGGGGGTGGTTTGGGTGGGAAGGGACAAGATTCAGCAGACTTTAGGGCACTACACTCAAAGTCGGCGGAATTTAGGACCGGGGGGAGCCCGGAGCTCAGGACCTGCCGCCCGCGGCTGCTGCTGAATCAGCGGGAAGGGCGATTGTTTCAATCTTTATATTTTCACAAAAGTAATTTCTGTTCCGTTGCCGGACGCGGTTAACGCATTAAAATGAACGGATCGACAGACAGCTCTGTTTCAGTTGCTGTTTCAGATTCAGATTCAGATTCAAACTTTATTGTCATTGTACAGAGACAACAAAATGCAGTTAGCATCTCCCTAGAAGAGCGACATAGAATATGAGCAATGAATAAATATATTTACGTGCATACAGTCATAGTAGTGCAATTATTTTTTTCCCGGTGGAAGGAGTGTCCGGGGGGGGGGGGGGGGGGGTAATTGCCAATCACCGAGGTACATTGTGGAGTAATGTAACAGCCGCAGGGAAGAAGCTGTTCCTGGACCTGCTGCTCCGGCAACGGAGAGACCTGTAGCGCCTCCAGATGGTAGGAGGGTAAACAGTCTGTGGTTGGGGTGAGAGCAGTCCTTGACGATGCTGAGCGCCCTTCGCAGACATCGCTTGCTTTGGACAGACTCAATGGAGGGGAGCGAGGAGCCAGTGATGCGTTGGGAAATTTTCACCACCCTCTGCAGTGCTTTCCGGTCGGAGACAGAGCAGTTGCCATACCATACTGTGATACAGTTGGTAAGGATGCTCTCGATGGTGCAGCGGTAGAAGTTCACCAGAATCTGAGGAGACAGATGGACCTTCTTTAGTCTCCTCGGGAAGAAGAGATGCTGGTGAGCCTTCTTGACCAGAGTTGAGGTATTGTGGGTCCATGAGAGGTCATCGGAGATGTTGACCCCCAGAAACCTGAAGCTGGAAACACGTTCCACCTCCGCCCCGTTAATGTGGATGACGGTGTGCGTGCCGCCTCTAGACACTCTGAAGTCTACAATGGGCTCCTTGGTCTTCTTGGAGTTAAGGGCCAGGTTGTTGTCAGCGCACCATGCTGCTAGGAGCTGGAACTCCTCCTATTTCACTCTTCCCACATTTACATTCCCCCTCGTATTATTTCCGCGCTCACTAGGGTTTCATGACACGGAATTTGGGGATTAAATGGGAGCCGTTCAGCGCCGACCTGTTGTCCACCAGGTTTCTGCTCCAGAGCCCCTGAGCCTGACGCCGGTCCCGGGACCCGACCCCTTTACCCACCCGGAGCGGAACCTGAGCTGATTATTAGCCATTGGTCTTCATCCCAAGGCCAGAAGAAAGGATAAAGTTTCTCCGTGAATTTATTCCTAGTGAAGGTGTGGAGATGGGACTTGGTGTCCGCGTTGTAAAATGAAACTGTCCCGGACTCTGAGATAAACTTCCCCAGGGATGGGACGGGTGGGAAGAGGGGATGGAGGAGAGGTGAATGCATCAAACTCGTCATCCCACCGCCTGATGCTCTAGACTCGTCTCCGGGGTCAGTGCGAACCATCTCTTCCTCTCCACAGAGTCTGCGGCGACTTCCAAACTCCACCACTGACTCCCCGCCACCTCCACCTTCCAGTAATGTCTCCCCGATGTGAATCCCTCCAATCCCAGCACACACAGACTGTCTGTAAACCTCTTCCCAGTGTCAGGGAGACTCCTCCGGGTCCGGGTCAGTCTCACCCTCTTCCGATCCTCAGACACCTCGAGCCGCGCATGCGCTGTTTCCACATCCAGGGTGACGGAGACTGGGGGGAGAAGCAGAGAATCAGAGAGTCCCCGGTGGTCGGGGAGAGACTCAGGCAGCGCGGCCCCGGGACCGGGGGAGAAGAGAGGCCGCTCGGCCTCAGGCACAGGCGAGCGGATAACTGAAACATAGAAACATAGAAATTAGGTGCAGGGGTAGGCCATTCGGCCCTTCGAGCCTGCACCGCCATTCAATATGATCATGGCTGATCATCCAACTCAGTATCCCGTACCTACCTTCTCTCCATACCCTCTGATCCCCTTAGCCACAAGGGCCACATCTAACTCCCTCTTAAATATAGCCAATGAACTGGCCTCAACTACCCTCTTTGGCAGAGAGTTCCAGAGATTCACCACTCTCTGTGTGAAAAAAGTTTTTCTCATCTCGGTTTTAAAGGATTTCCCCCTTATCCTTAAGCTGTGACCCCTTGTCCTGGACTTCCCCCAACATCGGGAACAATCTTCCTGCATCTAGCCTGTCCAACCCCTTAAGAATTTTGTAAGTTTCTATAAGATCCCCTCTCAATCTCCTAAATTCTAGAGAGTATAAACCAAGTCTATCCAGTCTTTCTTCATAAGACAGTCCTGACATCCCAGGAATCAGTCTGGTGAACCTTCTCTGCACTCCCTCTATGGCAATAATGTCCTTCCTCAGATTTGGAGACCAAAACTGTACGCAATACTCCAGGTGTGGTCTCACCAAGACCCTGTACAACTGCAGTAGAACCTCCCTGCTCCTATACTCAAATCCTTTTGCTATGAAAGCTAACATACCATTCGCATTCTTCACTGCCTGCTGCACCTGCATGCCTACTTTCAATGACTGGTGTACCATGACACCCAGGTCTCGCTGCATCTCCCCTTTTCCTAATCGGCCACCATTTAGATAACAGTCTGCTTTCCTGTTTTTGCCACTAAAATGGATAACCTCACATTTATCCACATTATACTGCATCTGCCAAACATTTGCCCACTCACCCAGCCTATCCAAGTCACCTTGCAGTCTCCTAGCATCCTCCTCAGAGCTAACACTGCCCCCCAGCTTAGTGTCATCCGCAAACGTGGAGATATTACCTTCAATTCCCTCATCCAGATCATTAATATATATTGTAAATAGCTGGGGTCCCAGCACTGAGCCTTGCGGTACCCCACTAGTCACTGCCCGCCATTGTGAAAAGGACCCGTTTACTCCTACTCTTTGCTTCCTGTTTGCCAGGCAGTTCTCTATCCACATCAATACTGATGACAATACTGAAACCTTGCCTGGGGTTTCACCCCAAACACATTGGATGCACAACAGACATCTTTCCCACAGTTTTTATCCAGGAATGGAGAGGGGAATTTTGTGAGGTGGAGGAGGGTAGACGGGGAGGACGAGTGCGGAGAGTGGGGAGGATTGCGAGATTGCGGTGGGGATGGAGAAATGAAGCGGGCTATTCAGATATGGAGGCAGGTAGGAGCAAGAGGTTTAGATTTACAAATTGGAAGTATAAAGATGGAGTTGAAGGGGAAGTGAGTACAGGAAAAGTTACAAAATACTGCCAAATTAATGGGAAGGAAAGTTTAAGAAGGGATAAGAGAGTAAGGTCAGGGCCAATTGTGAGCAGTGTGAGAGGGGAGGTGAATTCCGAAATCAAAGTGTTGTATGTGTGTACGCGAATTATAAGGAATAAAGTGGACGAGCTTGAGGCTCAGCTAGAAATTGGCAAGTATGATGTTGTCGGAATTACAGAGACATGGCTGCAAGAGGGCCAGGGCTGGGAACTGAATATTCAAGGGTATAACTTCTATCGAAAAGACAGACAGGTGGGCAGAGGGGGTGGGGTAGCTCTGATGTGAATGAAATTCCCTTGCAAAGGGTGACATTGAAACAGGAGATGCGGATAGAACTCAGCAATCGTAAGGGTAAAAATAACCTAATGGGACCTATCTACAGGCCCCCAAACAGTAGCCTGGATATAGGGTGCAAGTTGAATCAAGAGGTAAAATTGGCATGTCGTACAAGTAATGCTTCAGTTATTATGGGAGATTTCAACATGCAGGTAGACTAGGAAAATCAGGTTGGTACTGGACCCGAAGAAAGGGAGTTTGTGGAGTGCCCCCGTGATGGATTCTTAGAGCAGCTTGTATCGGAGCTGACCAGTGAAAAGGCAATTCTGGATGTAGTGTTGTGTAATAAACCGGATTTGATAAAGGAACTTGAGATTAAGGAGCCATTAGGAGATAGTGACCATAATATGGTAAGTTTTAATCTAAAATTTGTGAGGGAGAAGGGTGGATCGGAGGTGTCCGTGTTCCAGTTGAATAAGGCGTCTATGGAGCCATGAGGGGGGAGCTGGCCAAAGAGGGATGACATTGGAACAACAATGGCAGGTATTTCAGGGAATAATACAGAAGGTGCAGGATCAGTTCATTCCAAAGAGGAAGAAAGATTCCAAGGGGAGTAAGGGGCGACCGTGGCCGACAAGGGAAGTCAGGGACAGTATAAAAATACAAGAGAAGTACAACATGGCAAAGATGAGCGGGAAGCAAGAGCATTGGGTAATGTTTCAAGAGTAACAATAGATAACTAAAAATGCAATACAGCGAGAAAAGGAGAGGCACGAAGGTTAGGTAGCCAAGAATATAAAGCAGGATAATAAAAGCTTCTATAGGTATGTGAAGAGGGAAACAATAGTTAAGACCAAAGTTGGACTCTTGAAGACTGAAAAAGGTGAATTTATTATGGGAAACAAGGTACTGGCAGATGAGTTGAACCGTAAATTGGATCCGTCTTCACAAACAATCTTCCTGATGTGGCCAGAGGATCTGGGGTGACAGAGGAACTGAATGAAATCCACATTAGGCTGGATGTGGTATTGGGTAGGCAGATAGGACTGAAGGCTGATAAATCCCCAGGGCCTGATGGTCTGAATCCCAGGATACTTAAGGAAGTGGCTCGATAAATCGTGAACGCATTGATTTATCGATTCAGGATCAGTTCCTGTAGATTGGAGGGTAGCTAATGTTATCCCACTCTTTAAGAAAGGCGGGGGCGAGAATATAGGGAATTATAGACCAGTTAGCCTGACATCGGTGGTGGGGAAGATGTTGGAGTCAATCATAAAAGATGAAATAGCAGCACATTTGGATAGCAATAACAGGATCGGTCCGAGTCAGAATGGATTTATGAAGGGGAAATCATGCTTGATTAATCTTCTGGAATTTGAGGATGTAACTAGGAAAATGGACAAGGGAGAGCCAGCGAATGTAATGTACCTGGACCTTCAGAAAGCATTTGATAAGGTCCCACGTAGGAGATTTGTGGGCAAAATTAGGGCACATGGTATTGGGGGTAGGTGCTGACAGGGATAGAAAATTGGTTTGCAGACAGGAAACAGAGAGTAGGGATTAACGGGTCCCTTTCAGAATGGCAGTCAGTGACTAGTAGGGTAGCGCAAGGCTCGGTGCTGGGACCGCAGCTATTTACAATATACATAAATTATTTAGTTCAAAGGATTTAAAGTAACATTAGCACATTTGCAGATAACACAAAGCTGGGTGGCAGTGTGAACTGTGAGGAGGATGCTATGAGAATGCAGGGTGACTTGGACAGGTTGGGTGAGTGGGTAGATGCATGGCAGATGCAGTTTAATGTGGATAAATGTGAGGTTATCCACTTTGGTAACAGAAACAAGAAGGCAGATTATTATCTAAATGGTGTCAAGTTGGGAAAAGGGGAAGTACAACGGGATCTGAGGGTCCTTCTTCATCAGTCAATGAAAGTAGGCATGCAGGTACAGCAGGCAGTGAAGAAAGTGAATGGCATGTTGGCCTTCATAACAAGAGTAGTTGAGTATAGGAGCAAAGAGGTCCTTCTGCAGTTGTACAGGGCCCTAGTGAGACCACACCTGGTGAGACCACACATTGTGTGCAGTTTTAGTCCTGTAATTTGAGGAAGGACATTCTTGCTATTGGGGGAGTGCAGCGTAGGTTCACAAGGGATGGTGGGACTATCATGTGCTGAGAGAATTGAGCAGCTCAGCTTGTATACTCTGGAATTTGGAAGGATGAGAGGGAATCTTATTGAAACATATAAGATTATTCAGGGTTTAGACACGCTAGAGGCAGGAAGCATGTTCCCGATGTTGGGGGAGCCCAGAAACAGGGGCCACAGTTTAAGAATAAACAGTAAGCCATTTAGAATGGAGATAAGGAAACACCTTTTTCACAGAGACAGTTGTGAGTTATCTGCCTCAGAGGGCGGTGGAGGCACCAGGCTTGAGTGGCTGAGCTGCCAGCCCACCAGGCTTGAGTGACTGAGCTGCCAGCCCACCAGGCCTGAGGACTGAGCTGCCAGCACAAGAATCCAATCGGCCCTCAATGTCCATATTAGAATTGGTGGAGAGGTTGAATATTGTGTTGGGGGACCAGCCCTCCCATGTGAACATGGGACCCAACAGGTCCCACTTAGTCTAGTAATCATTATATTTGAGGCACTTAAATAGGTGAGGTGCAGAAGAATGGCAATGCAATGTGGGCAAATCGATTATTATAGCTGGGGAAAAGGTGGTCATGGACGAGATGGGCCGAAGGGCCTGATCTGTAAATAACAACCATGGCTCTCGGCTCCAAGAGCACTGAATGACTGAGTCTCCACAACCACCGGTGCAGGGAATTCCAAAGGTTCCATGGTCTTTGCGTGCAGTAATGTCTCCTTATCTCTGTCCTACATGGTGCAGCTCACATTCTGAGAGGGTGCCCGTTCTCCAGACCCCCCAGACAGGGGAAACATCCTCCCCGCATCCAGCCCACTGAGCCCTGTAAGAACTTTGTGTTTCACTGAGATCTCCTCCAATACACCCGAACTCTCGAGTACACATGCCTAGTCTACTCAATCTCACCCCACACAGCAAAATCATTGTCCCAAGAACAAGTATCTTTGCTGCATTTCCTCTGTGTCAAGTCTGTCAATTTATTGGTACACAGGAGCAAAGGAACACAAGAAAACAGAAGCAGGATTAGGATCCGCTCCTCAGGCTTGCCTCTCCATTCAATGTGATCATGGCTGATCTAAACTGGCACCAATTCCTTTTCTGAGTGACATTCCCCATAATCTTAATTTTAATCTATCAAATATTCATTTTTAGCCAAGTTGAACATATCCAATAAATCAGCTTTTCACCACCATCTTGAGCACAACATTCCAAATATTCACTGCCCTCTGAGAGACGCAACTTCTACACACCACATGAGAGGCCACTCTGGAAGTTTTGATCTCATGGAATCCGGGGTGAACTAGCCGATGGAATACAACATTTACCTGAAAGTCGCAGACAGAGGATGTTGGTGGAGAGTTGTTTTTCAGACTGGAGACAGTGTCCACTGTTGTTCCTTATTTATATACACAATTGGGTGTGTATGTAGGTTGCACGGTTAGTCAGTTTACAGATGGAACTAAAATTGGTGCCGTTGTGAAGAGTGAAGAAAGTTATCTGAGAGTAAATGGGATCCCTGTGAACTGGGACAATGGGCTCAGGAACGGCAGGTGGGATTTATTCATGTGAAGGTGAGATGATGCACTTTGCTGACAGAAACCAGGGCAGGACATACACAGTAAACGGGGAACTTTATAGAACTGAGAGATCTCGGGCTACAAGTACACAGAACCATGGGTGATGCAACAGAGACAGGCAGGGTGGTGAAGAATGTGTTTGTCACTCATGCCTCCATATGTCAGGATATTAAATACAGCGTTTGAAACAATAAGGTTGTTAGCAAATTAGAGAGGGTGCAAAAGGATTACGATAATTTCATCAAGTCTGAAGGGCTGGGTTATAATGAGACGTTGAACAGGCAGGGACATTTTTCTTTAGAGCCCATCAGAATGCTTTTATAGATGTGTATTAGATCTATATAAGGTGCACAGATAATGTGAATAGGTGCAGTGTTTTACCCAAGCTAGAATAATCTAAACCTCTGATTATGATGCTTCCCAGCTGATGAGTTTAGTGGGAGATCAAATTTCCAATTTCCCTTCAGTCCAAAATACAATTAATCTTTGCATCCAGGTATTACTTAATGATGGATAGAAATGAACTGCAGATGCTGGTTTAAACCGAAAATAGACTCAAAGAGCTGGAGTAACTCAGCGGGACAGGCAGCATCTCTGCGTGACGTTTTGGTTCGAGACCCTTCTTCAGACTGTTTAGAGATAAGGGAATCAGACATATGGGCGATGATGCAAAGAGATGATCCAAATCTGAGGACGGACATTCTTGCCATAGAGGGAGTGCAGAGAAGGTTCACCAGACTGATTTGTGGGATGTCAGGACTTTCATATGAAGAAAGACTGGATAGACTCGGCTTGTACTCGCTAGAATTTATGAGATTGAGGGGGGATCTTATAGACACTTAAAACATTCTTAAGGGGTTGGACAGGCTAGATGCAGGAAGATTGTTCCCGATGTTGGGGAAGTCCAGGACAAGGGGTCACAGCTTAAGGATAGATGGGAAATCCTTTAGGACCGAGATGAGAAAAAACATTTTTCACACAGATAGTGGTGAATCTCTGGAAATCTCTTCCACAGAAGGTAGTTGAGGCCAGTTCATTGGCTATATTTAAGAGGGACGTAGATATGGCCCTTTTGGCTAAAGGGATCAGGGGGTATGGAGAGAAGACAAGTACGGGATACTGAGTTGGATGATCAGCCATGATCATATTGAATGGCGGTGCAGGCTCGAAGAGCCAAATGGCCTACTCCTGCACCTAGTTTCTATGTTTCTGTTTCTATGAGATAAAGAACAATGAATGGAAGATATACAAAAAAAACAATTATATCAGAAACAGGCCATTGTTAGCTATTTGTTGGGCGAAAAAGATAAACTACTGTGACTTGGGTGGGGGAGGGACAGAGAGAGAAAGAGAATGCCGGAGCTACCTGAAGTTAGATAGATCAACATTTCATACCAAGGGAAATATGAGATACTGTTCCTCCAATTTGCGTTTAACCTCACTCTAACAATGGAGCTAGCACAGAAAGGTCTGGGTGGGAATGGGAAGGAGAATTAAAGTGTTCAGTAACCGAGAGATCGGGTAGGTTCAGGCAGACTGAGCAAAGGTGTTCAGCGAAACGATCGCCCAGTTTGGTCTCGTTTGGTCTCATCGATGTATAAGAGTCCACATCTTGAACAATGGATACAGCAGATGAGGTTGGAGGAGGTGCAAGTGAACCTCTGCCTAAATTAAAAGGACTGTTGCGGTTCCTGGACAGAGTCAAGAGAGGAGGTGTAGGGAAGTACCTGGGGAGGGGGTGGTTTAGGTGGGAAGGGATGAGTTAACCAAGGAGTTGCAGAGGGAATGGTCTCTGCGGGGGGGAGATGGGAAAATGTGGCTAGTGGTGGGATCCCGTTGGAGGTGGCGGCAATTTTGGAGGATTATGTGTTGTGTGTGGCGACTGGTCCGGTGAAAGATAAGGACAAGGGGGGACTCTGTCTAAGTTGCGACTAGGGGGAGGGGGGACAAGGGCAGAGCTGCGGCATATCGACGAGACACGAGTGAGGACCTCATCTATGTTGGGAAAGTGAACCCCCATTCCCTAAAGAATGAGGACATCTCGAATGTCCTGGTATGGAACACCTCAGCTTGGGCGCAGATCCAGTGTAGATGGAGGAATTGAGAGTAGGGGATAGAGTCTTTGCAGGAAGCAGCGTGGGGAGAAGTGTAGTCATGATAGTTGTGGGAGCCAGTGGGTTTGTAATAGACGTCTATCGATAGTCTATTTCCTGTGATGGAGACTGTGAGATCAAGAAACGGGAGGGAGGTGTTGGTGATGGTGATGGTCCAAGTAAATTTGATTGCAGGATGGAAATTGGTGGTGAGGTTGATGGTCCTTGAGTTCTGCATGGGTGCAGGAGGTAGCACCGATGCAGTCATCAATGTAATGGAGATAGAGTTCAGGGATAGGGCCTTGAACTTGGAGGATTCGAAGGAGAAGTTATTAAGAGTGAGAACCAGCTTCGCTAGGCGGAGTAATGTTAGTAGAGGGAAATTGGATCGTTCTGCCCTCGAGGAAGAAACGGAGGGCTTTAAATCCTTCCTGGTGGGAGATGGAGGTGTAGTGACTGAACATCCATTGTAAAGATGAGGGGGTGGGAGCTCTGAATGTGGAAGTCATTAAAGTGATGAAGGGCATGTGAGGTATCCCAGACATAGGTCGATACAGAATGGATCCGGGGGGGGGGGGGATAGGATGGAGTCGAGGTACATGGAAATCATTTAAGTTGGACAGGAGGCGGCAGACACAATGGGTCTGCCAGGGCAGTTGTGTTTATGGATTTTGGGGAGAAGGTTAATCCGGGCTGTGTGGGGCTGGGAAATGATAAGGTGTCTGGTGTCAGCCTGTCAGGTGTAAGGCTTAAAGATATCAGAAACAGGAATAATGGAAAAGTGTAAGCTTTACCTTGCTTGAAGTAATCAGATATTTATTTGAGTGTCGTGTTGAACGAAACAGGGCAATGAAACTTTTCATTCGGCAAGGGTTCATCTACCACCGACAGTGGTTTGGCTTCATCACGAACCCAGGAAATATTTAACAGCGGGTTATAAACTGAGCATTAGAAATGTTTAGAGATGTTCCACCAAAACTTACAATGCGCCCAGTTTTCTACTGGAATAAATAAAACATAAATCTCAATTGATTGAGATGGACCGTCCTCATCCCAACAGCGGGAATTTCCCCAAATTTCTACAACCCTCTGATAATTCCCATTTCCCAACTATTATCACCACTGTCATACAGACAGAAAGCGGATATTGTGCAGAGATGTAGAACGATGGGGGAAAGCAGAAGGAATGTTCATGAGAATGACGCCATAACTGATAGGATGGAACTTAATGAAAAGACTGGGCAGGTCGTGGGATTTCATCTGTAGGAGATGACAGGAATGATGAGAGAGCATTTAAGTTTATCGGTGGATTTAAATGGGTGGGGATGAAATAATCTCAAATCGAAGGGGAGACCAATAATCAAAGTTGAAATATATTGTGGTTTTCAATAAATACGAAATGAATGCAGTCATGAGAACATGGACCTCACTTGCATTGGAGGGACTGAAGCCAACAGCAGAGATAAATTTAAGTGCAAGCGGGATAAAAACATTAAGGCTGGAATTTGGGGTATTGTTACCGGGTGTGGAGAGTAGATGGGAGGGATGATGAGTGGAGCAGAAATCTTGACTGAATAGGATGGGCCAAATGGCCTGTCTATGATGTAGAATGGGATGTCATTCTATGGTGAAACAAGGTGGACAAAACAAACAGTGCAAATTCCCCCAAGGTGACCACCTACTGCTGATGGGAACCGGATATAGATGATCAATCTGATGTGTGCGCCACGTTCTAGATTTCAATTTTAAAAATCCTCATATAGCACCCTCCTCTGGTTTAAAATATGTCTAACATGTAAAATCACTCAGAGTTTATTGGTTGGGAATTCCCAGATATTCACTGCCCTCTGCCCATTCGTGGTCCTTGGGATCAGATATAGGATCACCTGTCATTGTTCTAAACTCCACATAATATAAACACCTCTACATTCCGGCCAGACAGCCCTGAGATCCAATAGATTCAGCGGGAGGCCAATTAGTTTCAGAACAACACAACTGAAACAGAGGGAACATTTACTCAGTTAATTACTGGTAAATGCATCATTTATTTCTGAAATGTCACCCAACATTTTGTGACTGCACACTCTCCCTTCCCCAAACTGTAGTGAAGGGTAGGACTTGAAGTCATCAGATGTTTCTTTGAATGCCGTGTTGAACGAAACAGGGCAATGACACTTTTCAATCGGCAAGGCTTCATCTACCACCGACAGTGGTTTGGCATCATCACGAACCCTGCAAATATTTAACAGCTGATTATAAACTGAGCATTCGAAGAGTTTTGAGATGTTCCACCAAAATTTACAATGTTTCCGTCAAGACAATGCCCTACCTTCGCTTACGACCAGCTTCCTCCTGAAAGAAATAAAACACAAATCTCAATTTATTCAGATGAACCGTCCTCATCCCGACAGCGGGAATTTCACCAAATTTCTACAACCCTCTGATATTTCCCATTTACCAACTCTTATCACCGCTGTCATGCAGAGAAAAAGCGGATTTTGTCGCAGAGATGTAGAACGATGGGGGGGAAGCACAAGGAATATTCATGAGAATGATGCCATAACTGAGAGGATGGATCTTAATGAAAAGTTTGGGCAGGTCATGGGATTTCATCAAGAGAAGATGTCAGGATAATGACAGAATTTAAGATTATCGATGGATTTAAATGGGTGGGGATGAAATAATATCTCAAATTGAAGGGGAGACCAATAATCAAAGTTGAAATGTAACATTGTTTTCAATAAATACCGAAAGGAATGCAGTCATGAGAACATGGACCTCATTTGCATTGGAGGGACTGAAGCCAACAGCAGAGATAAATTAAAGTGCAAGCGGGATAAACACATTAGGGCTGGAATTTGGAGTATTGTTACCGGGTGTGGAGAGTAGATGGGAGAGATGATGAGTGGAGCAGAAAACTTGACTGGATAGGATGGGCCAAATGGCCCATCTATGATGTAGAATGGGATGTAATTCTATGGTGAAACAAGGTGGACAAACCAAAGAGAGCAAATTCCCCCAAGGTGACCACCTACTGCTGATGGGAACCGGATATAGATGATCAATCTGATGTATGCGCCACGTTCTAGATTTCAATGTTAATCCCCACAATGGCTGATCTAGCCCAGGACTGAACTCCTCCTCTTTGCCTCATTCCATTCTATTACAATTCCCTGATTTTTTTTAATGTATTCTCCTCTGGTTTAATATGTCTAACATGTAAAACTTGGTTGGAGAATCCCAGATATTCACTGCTCTCTGCCCATTCGTGGTCCTTGGGATCAGATATAGGATCACCTGTCATTGTTCTAAACTCCACATAATATAAACACATCCCTAAATTCTGGCCAGACAGTCCTGAGATCCCATAGATTCAGCGGGAGGCCAATTCGTTTCTGAACAACAACAGCTGGAACAGAGGGAACATTTACTCAGTTCCGAATTACTGGTAAATGCAGCATTTATTTCTGAAATGTCACCTACCGTTTTGTGACTGCACTTTCACTTCACCAAACTGTAGTGTAACCCATCACCTTCAGAAACACAGCACTGTCTTTTTGATCCATCTGTTGCTGCAACTTTAAGAGTTCCTCCTGAATGGAATTTAAATTCTCGTGAATTTTTCCAAGATTTTTCTCCATTGTATTTAGAATCTTCTTCTCTTCCTCCCGGATATCTGCCAGTACTCTTTCTCAGTGAGAATCTGGTGAAGTCCAGCAAACTGGGATGTGATCTGGGACTGAAGGTTGAGTGACTGTTCCTGTGAAATAAAAGGTGAAGATCAATATATAATGTCACTGATTCAATAATTTGTCTAAGGTAGACAAAAATGCTGTAAGAACTTAGCAGATGAGGCAGCATCTACTGAGGAAAGGAATAGGCAACGTTTTGGGTCAAGACCCTTCTTCAGACGTCAGAAATGTCGTGAGGGTAATGTGAAACCCATGAATACAATTCCCTGCTGCATATTCCTTTCAACATGACCATTAATTCCCATTTATCCATTCACCACCCACTTTCCCAGGGATTATAACAGTCACCGATTGACCATTGAAGTTCAATGATGATGATTTGTAAATGAGATGACCTCTGTATCACAAGGAGCTGTCAATACGAGCAGCTCACGGAGCAGAGTCAGAATGGGAAACACTGCTCTGCTCTCACACACACACTCGTGGAGTGAACTGTGACTATACACGTGGCTGAGGGGAGAGATAATTGGAGAGAGAGTGGGGGAGAGAGAGAGATGGAGAGAGAGAGATAAGGGGAGAGGGAGAGAGGGTGGATAGAAGGGGGCAGGAGAGAGAGAGAATTGGAGAGAGAGTTCTCCCTTCTGCCTCAACGCCACTGTTGGCTGCCCTTTGTGAGGTGATTGGAGACCAAAACCAGCTACCCGTTAGATCTCCCTCTCCCTACCTCTCACTACTTCCCTCCCCCTCCCTCTGCCTCATTCTTTAGAGAGGGGGGGGATGAGGGAAGGAAGGGGGGAGAGGGCGGACGGGAGAGAGGAGTGTGCCTTGCTTGGTAGAGAAGAGGGATGTGGGAACGTTGTACGCAGGTGGTGACTCACTCTCACACTGGGACCCTCCCTGTCATTGCGCAGTCTATCTGACTCCCTCCACCCCCCCCCCCCCCCTCTATTCAGCGAAGGAAATATGCATCGTTTCGGGTCGTTTTTGTATATTTGTACTGCCACAACACTATACTGTGAAATATTGCACATTCTGACTAGACGACGATTCTCTTGTCGTTTTTGCTGATTCCATTGTCGTTATTATTTATCTGGTACGTTGGAGCTCCGCCCGGGCAGCGAGCCTGACATGTTGTATGTATTTACAATGACAATAACGTGTATTGTTATTATTGTACTCGGGGGCACAGGCAACTTGTTGCCAGAACTGTCAACCAGTGCAGTTGCCCATGAGCCACAAGATAATTGTTCTACAAACGTTTACAGTTAAAGCTCCCTCTATAATACCAGATAGGTGCCTCGTTTGACTAACATGGACTCCAGAGCAGTGGAAGGTAGACATTCCCATTATCTAGCCCATCCTCACCTGTAGGTCAATCTTGTCTCGCAGTAGGTCAATCTTGTCTTGCAGAGCCTTATAACTGCTGGTTCCTAGTCATCATTCACTCTTCCATCCTACAGGGTCCCAGGTGCCATCATTAATCATGACATTCTTTTATGTTGCTGGATGTGCCCTTTCAATTCTGCAATTTGTTTTTTGATTATTTTCACACTATCTCTGTTCATAATTTTGGGTCTATAGAATTCTAAAAACAATCGTTGCCCTTCCTTTTTTTCCTTTGCCCCTTGTCTTCCTTTCCATCGCTCACACTCCCTTTCCCGCGCCTGGCACAGCTGGATATCTGCCATCAGCTCGCATTGGAAAGACTTGACAATATTTTTACCTTTCTCTATATCCCTGTTCCCTTAAATCTCCTTTCGCCTAATTCACTCAGTGGTTGGGCAAATAATTCATCCCCTTCTTCAAACCCCATGTCCAATCTTGCAATCGATTCAAATTCCAACAGCTACAGTGTCCTCTCCTGTTGTTCAATCTGAAACCTAAATCTGTCCATTTCCCTCCACCTGGTCGCCTGGTCCATTGAATTCCTCCAACAGTTGTTTTTTTTTTTTTGTCTTTTGCTGAAGATTGTAGCATCTGCAGTCTTTTGTGTATCTATTTCTTCATTGGCATCTTGCCACAATCTCCCAAGCTGTTAGTTTAGTTCAGTTTATAGTCATGTGTACCAAGGTACAGTGAAAAGCTTTGTTGCATGCTTGGAGAATTGGAGAGAGATGGAGGGAGAGAGAGGGGGTGGGGGAAGAGAGGGGGGGGGGAAGAGAAGGGGGCGGGAGAGGTGGTGGCGGGAGAGAGAGAGAGAGTTCTCCCTTCTCCCTTCTGCCTCACCCCACGATTTAGATCTCCTTCTCCCTCTCCCTACCCTCCCCCTCTCTCTGCCTCCTTCTTTAGAGAGGGGGAGGATGAGGGAAGGAAGAGTGGAGAGGGCAGAGGGGAGAGAGGAGTGTACCTTGTTTGGTGGAGAAGAGGGATGTGGGAATGCTGTACGCAGGTGGTGACCCACTCTTACACTGGGACCCTCCCCCCCCCCCCCTGTCATTGCGCAGTCTATCTGACTCCCTGCACCCCCCTGCAGGGGGGGCTCGATGGAGCGAAGGAAATATGCAACGTTTCGGGTCGAAACCCTTCTTCAGACCCGGCCCGAAACGTTGGCTATTTCCTTCGCCCCACAGATGCTGCCTCAAGCCCCGTCCCACTGTGCGAGTTCACCCAAGAACTCTCCCGAGTTTAAAATCTCTGTGGAGCATCTCTGTCCCTATCTTCAAATTCCCACTTTGAAACAAAATACAACTTTCGACTTAAAAATTAGTCGATTCTCACGCATTTTCAATCATCGTTTGATTCAGTGTAATTTTCACAACTGGTTGATTGGTATTTTTAAATATACAGTATAGAAACATAGAAATTAGGTGCAGGAGTAGGCCATTCGGCCCTTCGAGCCTGCACCGCCATTCAATATGATCATGGCTGATCATCCAACTCAGTATCCCGTACCTGCCTTCTCTCCATACCCTCTGATCCCCTTAGCCACAAGGGCCACATCTAACTCCCTCTTAAATATAGCCAATGAACTGGCCTCGACTACCCTCTGTGGCAGGGAGTTCCAGAGATTCACCACTCTCTGTGTGAAAAAAGTTCTTCTCATCTCGGTTTTAAAGGATTTTCCCCCTTATCCTTAAGCTGTGACCCCTTGTCCTGGACTTCCCCAACATCGGGAGCAATCTTCCTGCATCTAGCCTGTCCAACCCCTTAAGAATTTTGTAAGTTTCTATAAGATTCCCTCTCAATCTCCTAAATTCTAGAGAGTATAAACCAAGTCTATCCAGTCTTTCTTCATAAGACAGTCCTGACATCCCAGGAATCAGTCTGGAATCAGTATCAAGTATCAAGTCAAGTATATATTTTTTTGTCATTTTCCTGAGTACTCACATACCCAGAGGAAACAAAAAAACATAGCTCATTCAGTGTGCAGTAAAAAATAAATAGAAATAAAAATACATATATCATGAACAAATTAAACATTCTACTCTCTACTAAACATCAAAACAGGCGTTCCGATCGGCAGCGGCACGACAGTGGCTCTGCTGCAGTGTGTCCATGTTGGTGGTTGGTGCGCGATACTTTGGCAGGGGGCAAAGTCCGTTTATCAGTCTTATAGCCTGCGGGAAGAGGCTGAGGAGCATTACAATTACATCACAATAAATAGTTTCATGCATACCCGGTACTAAACGCACGAACATTAAGGTGGTTACTGATGTTACAAACGGTTATAATGGAATATAATTTCAAAGTGAAATAGGAGATTTCCGTGGAAAGAATATTTAACCAGAATATGGTGAGGTCGCTGCAAAATGCTCACTTAAAACAATATGCCGTCAACTCAGGTTTGTTTCTTAGCCCTCTGACAGGTATTTCAATCTCACCTCGTATCTCGCCGCCCATCGATTCATAGCTATTAACTTTCATAGAAACATAGAAACATAGAAATTAGGTGCAGGAGTAGGCCATTCGGCCCTTCGAGCCGGCACCGCCATTCAATATGATCATGGCTGATCATCCAACTCAGTATCCCGTACCTGCCTTCTCTCCATACCCTCTGATCCCCTTAGCCACAAGGGCCACATCTAACTCCCTGTTAAATATAGCCAATGAACTGGCCTCGACTACCCTCTGTGGCAGGGAGTTCCAGAGATTCACCACTCTCTGTGTGAAAAAAGTTCTTCTCATCTCGGTTTTAAAGGATTTCCCCCTTATCCTTAAGCTGTGACCCCTTGTCCTGGACTTCCCCAACATCGGGAGCAATCTTCCTGCATCTAGCCTGTCCAACCCCTTAAGAATTTTGTAAGTTTCTATAAGATCCCCTCTCAATCTCCTAAATTCTAGAGAGTATAAACCAAGTCTATCCAGTCTTTCTTCATAAGACAGTCCTGACATCCCAGGAATCAGTCTGGTGAACCTTCTCTGAACTCCCTCTATGGCAATAATGTCCTTCCTCAGATTTGGAGACCAAAACTGTACGCAATACTCCAGGTGTGGTCTCACCAAGACCCTGTACAACTGCAGTAGAACCTCCCTGCTCCTATACTCAAATCCTTTTGCTATGAAAGCTAACATACCATTTGCTTTCTTCACTGCCTGCTGCACCTGCATGCCCACTTTCAATGACTGGTGTACCATGACACCCAGGTCTCGCTGCATCTCCCCTTTTCCTAGTCGGCCACCATTTAGATAATAGTCTGCTTTCCTGTTTTTGCCACCAAAATGGATAACCTCACATTTATCCACATTATATTGCATCTGCCAAACATTTGCCCACTCACCCAGCCTATCCAAGTCACCTTGCAGTCTCCTAGCATCCTCCTCACTGCTAACACTGCCCCCCCAGCTTAGTGTCATCCGCAAACTTGGAGATATTGCCTTCAATTCCCTCATCCAGATCATTAATATATATTGTAAATAGCTGGGGTCCCAGCACTGAGCCTTGCGGTACCCCACTAGTCACTGCCTGCCATTGTGAAAAGGACCCGTTTACTCCTACTCTTTGCTTCCTGTTTGCCAGCCAGTTCTCTATCCACATCAATACTGAACCCCCAATGCCGTGTGCTTTAAGTTTGTAAACTAATCTCTTATGTGGGACCTTGTCGAAAGCCTTCTGGAAGTCCAGATACACCACATCCACTGGTTCTCCCCTATCCACGCTACTAGTTACATCCTCGAAAAATTCTATAAGATTCGTCAGACATGATTTACCTTTTGAAAATCCATGCTGACTTTGTCCAATGATTTCACCACTTTCCAAATGTGCTGCTATCCCATCTTTAATAACTGACTCTAGCAGTTTCCCCACTACCGATGTTAGGCTAACGGGTCTGTAATTCCCCGTTTTCTCTCTCCCTCCCTTCTTAAAAAGTGGGGATACGTTTGCTACCCGCCAATCCTCAGGAACTACTCCAGAATTTAAAGAGTTTTGAAAGATTATTACTAATGCATCCACTATTTCTGGAGCTACTTCCTTAAGTACTCTGGGATGCAGCCTATCTGGCCCTGGGGATTTATCGGCCTTTAATCCATTTAATTTACCCAACACCATTTCCCGGATAACCTGGATTTCACTCAATTCCTCCAACTCCTTTGACCCGCGGTCCCCTGCTATTTCCGGCAGATTATTTATGTCTTCCTTAGTGAAGACGGAACCAAAGTAGTTATTCAATTGGTCCGCCATATCCTTGTTCCCCATGATCAACTCACCTGTTTCTGACTGCAAGGGACCTACATTTGTTTTAAATAATCTCTTTCTTTTCACATATCTATAAAAACATTTGCAGTCAGTTTTTATGTTCCCTGCCAGTTTTCTTTCATAATCTATTTTTCCTTTCCTAATTAAGCCCTTTGTCCTCCTCTGCTGGTCTCTGAATTTCTCCCAGTCCTCCGGTATGCTGCTTTTTCTGGCTAATTTGTACGCATCATCCTTCGCTTTGATACTATCCCTGATTTCCCTTGTTATCCACGGATGCACTACCTTCCCTGATTTATTCTTTTGCCAAACTGGGATGAACAATTTTTGTAGTTCATCCATGCAGTCTTTAAATGTCTTCCATTGCATATCCACCGTCAACCCTTTTAGAATTAATTGCCAGTCAATCTTGGCCAATTCACGTCTCATACCCTCAAAGTTACCTTTCTTTAAGTTCAGAACCATTGTTTCTGAATTAACAATGTCACTCTCCATCCTAATGAAGAACTCAACCATATTATGGTCACTCTTGCCCAAGGGGGCACGTACAACAAGACTGCTAACTAACCCTTCCTCATTACTCAATACCCAGTCTAAAATAGCCTGCTCTCTCGTTGGTTCCTCTACATGTTGATTTAGATAATTATCCCGCATACATTCCAAAAAATCCTCTTCCTCAGCACCCCTGCCAATTTGATTCACCCAATCTATATGTAGATTGAAGTCACCCATTATAACGGTTTTGCCTTTGTCGCACGCATTTCTAATTTCCTGTTTGATACCATCTCCAACTTCACTACTACTGTTAGGTGGCCTGTGCACAACACCCACCAGCATTTTCTGCCCCTTAGTGTTTCGCAGCTCTATCCATACCGATTCCACATCCTGCAAACTAATGTCCTTCCTTTCCATTGCGTTAATCTCCTCTCTAATCAGCAATGCTACCCCACCTCCTTTTCCTTTCTCTCTATCCCTCCTGAATATTGAATATCCCTGGATGTTCAGCTCCCAGCCTTGGTCACCCTGGAGCCATGTCTCCGTGATCCCAACTATATCATAGTCATTAATAGCTATCTGCACATTCAACTCATCCACCTTATTACGAATGCTCCTTGCATTGAGACACAAAGCCTTCAGGCTTGTTTTTACAACACTCTTACCCCTTATACAATTATGTTGAAAAGTGGCCCTTTTTGATTTTTGCCCTGGTTTTGTCTGCCTGCCACTTTTACTTTTCACCTTGCTACCTATTGCTTCTACCCTCATTTTACACCCCTCTGTCTCTACGCTCACACATTTAAGAAACCCTTTCCCTTTAACTCCATCCTCCACTATCCCATTCGACACCCCACCCCCCTTATTTCATTCGTGGTCCGTATCGAACTACTCCAAATGCAACGCTTCAAGTTACGCTTCTTGTGTGGTGGTAAGGGGGGGAATTTCTATTTTATTTCAAAGTGGGAATTCGAAGATAGGGACAGATGCTACACAGAGAAATTGATAGGAAGGAAACGTTACAGCAGCTGAGTAAAAGATCGGTCAAATTGTAGGTTCAATGCTAATCGGGCGAGGGGGATTAGGGGTGGGGGGAAAGTATCTATACCTTGGGACTTGCCTAAATGAGTACTGAGATGGATTATCATTCCACACCAAATTTCTTAGCCAATAATACCTTTTATGCCAATTATCACAATAGTTTTTGGATATGGATCAACGGACTCTGTATGGTACATGCTCGTAAATTAGTAAAACAAATGTTCTTCTTTAACCATATAACCATATAACCATATAACAATTACAGCACGGAAACAGGCCATCTTGACCCTTCTAGTCCATGCAGAACACGTATTCTCCCCTAGTCCCATATACCTGCGCTCAGACCATAACCCTCCATTCCTTTCCCGTCCATATAACTATCCAATTTATTTTTAAATGATAAAAACGAACCTGCCTCCACCACCTTCACTGGAAGCTCATTCCACACAGCCACCACTCTCTGAGTAAAGAAGTTCCCCCTCATGTTCCCCCTAAACTTCTGTCCCTTAATTCTCAAGTCATGTCCCCTTGTTTGAAACTTCCCTACTCTCAGTGGGAAAAGCTTATCCACGTCAACTCTGTCTATCCCTCTCATCATTTTAAAGACCTCTATCAAGTCCCCCCTTAACCTTCTGCGCTCCAAAGAATAAAGCCCTAACTTGTTCAACCTTTCTCTGTAACTTAGTTGCTGAAACCCAGGCAACATTCTAGTCAATCTCCTCTGTACTCTCTCTATTTTGTTGACATCCTTCCTATAATTAGGCGACCAAAATTGTACCCCATACTCCAGAATTGGCCTCACCAATGCCTTGTACAATTTTAACATTACATCCCAACTTCTATACTTAAGTTCTGTTGTTTCTGGGATGGGGGTGACTGATAACAAGTAACCCACATTCTATATTTTGTCATAATGTGGCTGAAACAATTGCATAGTTTGTGATATTTATTGAGATAGAAAGATACAACGGAGTTTGGGCAAGAAATTACCTTGCAACATTCTGTATGTCTGATAGATATTGTGAAATGAAACTCAGAAATTATGGGAGGATTACATAAAACTACAATTCAAAGGTAATGAATATACAGAGTATTCATATTTCCATCATGAACATACAATAGTGATATAGGACACCAGGTCCTACGGTAAACTCACGATCTTCTAAGGTATGGCTATGTGTTAAAAAGTATCAAATTTTTACATCCTGAGTATATTTTACATGTGAACATTTTTCAACATGTTGCTGCTCCGGCACTCTGGAACACCTTGCCGCTGCACATCAGACAGGCCCCCTCACTGTCCATCTTCAAATCCTCCCTAAAAACACATTTTTATTCTTTGGCTTTCGACACTGGCTGAGGCATTGCTCCTGTTTTTAGTGCTTTTAATGTCTTTTAATTTTTAGTGTGTTTTTTATAGTCCTTCGTTTTACGGTTTTTAATGGTTTTTAATTGTTTGTAATAGCTTTTTGTTCATGAGTTCTCATGTACAGCACTTTGTGGCAACTGCAGTTGTTTAAAGTGCTTTATAAATAAAGTTATTATAGTTATTATTATTATTAACGCTAAGAAATGACATGTTGGCCTTTATAACAAGAGGAAGCGAATATAGGAGCAAAGAGGTCCTTCTGCAGTTGTACAGAGCCCTAGTGAGATCACACCTGGAGTATTGTGTGGTAGGTTTACAAGGTTATTTCCCGGGAATGCGGGACTGTCATATGCAGAGAGAATGGAGCGGCTGGGCTTGTACACTCTGGAGTTTAGAAGGATGAGAGGGTATCTCATTGAAACATATAAGATTGTTAAGGGCTTGGACATGCTAGAGGCAGGAAACATGTTCCCGATGTTGGGGGAGTCCAGAACCAGGGGCCACAGTTTAAGAATAAGGAGTAAGCCATTTAGGACGGAGACGAGGAAACACTTTTTCTCAGAGAGTGGTGAGTCTGTGGAATGCTTTGCCTCAGCGGGCGGTGGAGGCAAGTTCTCTGGAAGCTTTCAAGAGAGAGCTAGATAGGGCAGGGGATATGGGGAGAAGGCAGGAACGGGGTGATCATTGGGGATGATCAGCCATGATCACATTGAATGTAGGTGATATGAAAGTGAATTGGGTGTAAAATTCAACTTCTTTTTATGCTCTTTCTGATGGGATAAATTACAGACTTGATTTTTAAAATCTCAAAATGTTGTAACATTGCTAGAAAATGTACCTGCATCTTGGAGGCCGAAGGTTAGGTTATCAGCCAAGAAAGATAGACTTCGTTATCCCTCAGTACAGCAACCTCAAGAACGATGTTGCTGTACTAAGATATAGCCAAGTCTATCCCTCATTGCTAGCATCTGATGGGAAGCGGCTGTAAAGTGGGAAGCGGCTGTATAAGGACAGCGCTGCTGAGGGGGGGAGGGGAGTTCCTTTTGGTGTGGATAGTCTGGCCAGGGGTAAAGTTGCAGGGAGGCCAGGAGGGTTGAGATGGAGGGGGTCGGCCGGGGATCATCCAGCTCAAGAGCGGGTCAGTGGGCTGTGGAGCTTACTCCATATGTCAGGGCGAGTAACCTCAATTGATCCCTTGTTCGCGCTGACACAGGATTAAGCTCCATCGCCCGCTGTGATATTATCCATCACCCGCTGACCCACTCCGCTCTATGATCTTTGCTCTTGAGCTGGTCCCCTCACTGTTCAGACGGAAAGCACTGCCAGATGTGAGCGGGTCGGCAGAAGGCGCTGAGATGGCAGTCGGTACCGCTGTCCGGTGATGGAAGCCTGTCGTAGCCACGTGAGCTGCTTCCCTCCCCGGCCACAATGCGGTGGCTCCGTGCCCGGAGCGCTGCGGCAGCGGTGAGTGAGTGTTACTGGCATGAACCCGATCCTCTCCTTCTCAACGCTCCCGCAACTTTATCATTGGCTAGACTCCCCACACGCTGTGAAAGGAACTCTCCCCCGAATTGTCATATTACGCACGACACGTGACTCATTTATAATTATTTATTTATATTTCTAAGAAAAAAAAAATCCCAATTGGGCCCCGCACCTCCTAAGGCCGGCCCTGCATTGAACCAGCGTGTATTGGGGGACGTGGAAGGAATCCGACGCAGTCACAGGGAGAAGGCGTGAACCACACGGGCACCACCCGAGGTCAGGATCGAACCCGGTCACCGGAACTAGGTGACAGCAGCACTACTTGTGTCACTGCGCTGCACTATTATTACACGCATCACAGGGATCAAATCTACACAAGATAAGGAAATCGAAACTGGAAAGCCTCACCAGAACTCTAGAAATATTCTGTTTCTGTTGCTGCTCCATTTGCTGGATCCCTGATTGCTTTTTTGTGAGAGACTGGATGGAAGATTTCACCTGATTTCACCGGGATTGTGTTTGAAAATCAGAGAATGAAAGTGTTAGACCATAAACAAGGAATTAAACAACAATGGACACAAAATGCTGGAGTAACTCAGCAGGACAGGCAGCTGGGCTCTGGAGAGAAGGAATGACGTTTCGGGACGAGACCCTTCTTCTGACTGTCATTCCTTCTCTCCAGAGATGCTGCAAGTCCCGCTGAGTTACTCTGGCATTTTGTGCCTATCTTTGGTTTAAACCAGCATTTGCAGTATCTTAGACACCATAGGAATTAAACAATGATGCGATCAAAATCGATTTGCTTTTACCTTGTAGGTTTCAACAGCGTTTTTAACCGGCATGGAGTTGTGAGACTTGTGTTCCTGCCCAGCTGCACAAATCACACAGATCAGCTTCTTGTCAGTTTGACAAAACAGCTTCAGTACTTCTTGATGATCCTCGCACTGAAGTTTACTTTCCTTCTCTGTCCGATTCAGGCTCATTGTTCGAGCTTTCTCAGACAATCTCGCCAAGGCCCAACTAACCCTGAGGGTGCGCTCTGTACACTCATCTCTACATTCCGGGCAGCAGTTTCTCTCCTCCCTGTCCCAACTCTGTGTGATGCAGGAGCGGCAGAAGTTGTGCCCGCACTCCAGTGACACCGGATCGGTGAAGAAATCCAGGCAGATGGGACAAATTTTCTCCCCCGTTACACTCTCAACCTGGTCTTTCGAAGCCATTTGAACTCCAGACCAGGGCATCGGAAATGTCCTCGTTCTTCAGGGAACGGGGATTCCCCTCCGCCACCATAGATGAGGCTCGCACCAGGGTCTCAGCCATACCCCGCAACACTGCTCTCTCTCCCCATCCCCGCACTCGCAACAAGGGCAGAGGCCCCCTAGTCCTCACCTTTCACCCCACCAGCCGGCAAATACAACACATAATCCTCCGCCACTTCCGCCACCTCCAACGTGACCCCACCACTCGCCACATCTTCCTATGTCTGCCTTCCGCAAAGACCCCTCCCTCCGCAATTCCCTTGTCAATTCTTCCCTTCCCTCCCGTACCACCCCCTCCCCGGGCACTTTCCGTTGCAACCGCAAGAAATGCAACACCTGTCCCTTCACCTCCCCCCTCGACTCCATTCAAGGACCCAAGCAGTCGTTCCAGGTGCGACAAAGGTTCACCTGCATCTCCTCCAACCTCATATACTGCATCCGCTGCTCTAGATGTCAGCTGATTTACATCGGGGAGACTAAGCGCAGGTTGGGCGATCGTTTCGCCGAACACCTCCGCTCAGTCCGCAATAACCTACCTGAACTCCCGGTGGCTCAGCACTTCAACTCCCCCTCCCATTCCCAATCCGACCTCTCTGTCCTGGGTCTCCTCCATTGCCAGAGTGAGCAACACTGGAAATTGGAGGAACAGCACCTCATATTCCGCCTGGGTTGTTTGCGTCCCGATGGCATGAACGTTGAATTCTCCCAGTTTTGCTAGCCCTTGCTGTCTCCTCCCCTTCCTTAACCCTCGAGCTGTCCCCTCCCATCCCCCCGCCCTCGGGCTCCTCCTCCTCCCTTTTTCCTTCCTTCTCCCACCCCCTATCAGTCCCCCTATGAAGAAGGGTTTCGGCCCGAAACGTCGCCTATTTCCTTCGCTCCATAGATGCTGCTGCACCCGCTGAGTTTCTCCAGCATTTTGAGTACCTTTGAACTCCTCCTCTTCCTGGTTCAAAACGCATTCCCTTTCGTTGAACAGCTGACCCCCTGCAGTACCGCGAGTGTCCACTGCGCACGCTGCCGTCTCGGGGAATTCGGCTGCAAGTGTTCAGTGGAACTTTGGTGTGAAGTTCCAGAAACACGGAACTGCAGATGCTGGTTTGCAAAAAGAAAAAGGCACAAAGTGCTCGATTAACTCAGCGGGTCAAGTAGCACCTCTGGAGAACATGGACAGGTGATGTTGCGGGTCTGAACCCTTGTTCAGACTGATTGTAGGGGCGGTGGGTGGGAGATGGAAGAAAGGGGGCCGGACTAAGCCTGGCTGGTAATAGGCTGACATCGTTGAGGGGGAAGAGGGGGGAGTTGATCGGCAGACGGTTGTACAAAGTCCAGAGATGAAAGACAGAAAGTGTGTAACAAATTGACCGAGGACTTGCGAATTGTGTCCTGATCTTCAAACACTCTTCTCCTCAGACGGCCAAAGGTTGAACAGGTGCACTGAAGGCGCTGGTGAATTTCACCATCAATGTCTGCCTTCCTTAGGGAAGAGGAGCGCCGGCCACAGGACCCGAGGGTCACCATCGTTACGACCATTTTAAAGGAAGGAGACAAATCCACCCGCGGAAACTATGGAGGTTCTGCCGCTGTCTACCACATGGAGGGGTCAGTTACACATTAAACTGTCCTAAATATAGACGAAAGCGGAGTAACGGTTGGGACAATGTAAGGCAGAATGAAGAGTTGGAAAAACATGCACAGTAGATTCACGAAGTTGGTGCCAGGATTTGAGGGCCTGAGCGAAAGGGAGGGTTTGGGCAGGGAAGGGGTTATTAATTGGAGCGCCGGAGGATGAAGTGTTTGGAACAAGAGGTGAATGCACAGTCTTTTAACCGGAGTAGTGGAGTCGAGAACTAGAGGACACAGGTTTGTGGTGAGAGGTGCAAGATGTAATCGGAACCTGAGGAACAATATTTTCACACAGAAGGTCGTGGGGAAATGGAACAAGCTGCCAGAGGAGGTAAGTGAGGCTGGACAACAACGTGTCGACGGGCTTTAGGACCCGGGGGAGCCCGGAGCTGTGGAGCCGCCGCGGCGGCTGCTGAACCAGCGGTCAATGGGGTGTCGGGCGCGAAACCGCGGCGGAACCATCAATGAAAGGGGCGGGGCCCGGCTGTGGGGAGGCGGTGCTCAGCCCCGTGAATCACATCCCTGACCAGAGAGTGGATGCCATTTCAAATCAGCTTCGGGTAAATGTCATTTCCTTAAATTAAATAAATCAGTGTTTCCTATCGTGAATTGTTCAATATATTAGGCTGCGCAATAATATTCGTTCCATAGCAAACACTGTTATTTTATTTAACAGTCTCATGTGCAAACTTGAATTCATCTCAGCCGATCAGGACGATCGGCCATGATCACAACGAATGGCGGTGCAGGCTCGAAGGGCTGAATGGCCTCCTCCTGCACCTATTTTTATGTTTCTATCGTTGTTTTTGCATGTAATCCGATAAAATACAGACCTCACCCAGGCAGTACAGAGAGAGTTGCCACGTTTCTGGCGCCGACAAAGTTGCGAGAAGTTCACTGAATTCAACGTTACTTTCCTCGCTTGGATTATTTTTCCAATTTCATTCTCTGCTCCCATTTACATATCCTCAGTAAGACCTATGCTGTCCTCATCCGATCAACGCCAATTCATTCACTCTGATACAGCGGACACGCAATTCTTCGAAGTTTGAGACATGCCAAATTTCCTCGGTCTTTTGAGGAAGTAGAGGCGTTTAGATGTAAAGGAGGCTACATCGAGAGAACCGAGTGCCATAGACGAGGATAGAGGAGATGCAAGTGAATCTCTGCCTCCCATGAAAGGGCTGTTTGTGTTCCTGAGTGGTCGTGAGGGTCGAGGTGTAGGGACAGAGTGGTGCCTCCCCTGGTGGGTTGTAGGGGAAAGCACCTGGGGATGGGATGATGGGGTGAAAGATGAAGACCAGGGATCTCTACGCTTATTCTCTCTGGAGGGGAGGGAGGTGAGATCTGATGTGCAGATAGTGGTGGAGATACAAGTGAGGGCATCGTCAATTGCAGTAGAGTTGAAGCCCTGTTTCCTGAAGAAAGAGGACACCTCCTATGTCTTGGAGTAGAAGACCTCTCGCTTCTCCCCCTCTGTGATCCCGAACCACTCTGAAGAAAGGTCTCGACTGGAAACGTCACCCATTCCTTCTCTACAGAGATGCTGTCTGTCCCACTGAGTTACTCCATCTTTTGTGTCTATCCTCGGTTTAAACCAGCATCTGCATTTCGTTCCTACACACCTCATCTAGAGCACTGATGTAGCGGAGACGAGGAACAGAGAGGAGGGGATGGCATCCTCACAGGAAGCTGGGCTGGAGGAGGCACAGACTGGGTAGCTGTTAGAGTCAGTGCGTTTGTGGTCAATGTCCCGATGTCCAAGGAAAAATGGAGCCCACAATGATCTATTGTTGACTGTGGAAGAGATGATAATTATGGGACACGAATAGTAAAATTAGCGGAACGCCTATGGTGGGTAGAGGGGGAAGGAGGGAGAGGGAATGAAAGGGTTACTTGAAATTAGAGAATTCAATATGAATACCGCTGGGTTGCAAGCTGCCCAAGCGAAATATGAGGTGCTGTTCCTCAAATTTGCTTGTGGCCTCACTCTGACAGTGGCGGAGGCCCAGGGCAGAAATGTCAGTATGGTAATGGAAAAGGGAGTAAAAACGTTTGTAACCGTAAGGTTGCGTAGGCCAAGGCGGATGCCCTACAACAATTGTCTCTCACAGACCCCGGTGCTGCCTCCCACCATCACCGACCAGGAGCGGCTCTGGGAACTCGAACGTGACCGTCTACAGTTCACCGAAGGCAAGTTCACCCCAGTAAGACCTATACTGTCCTATACTCACCTATTCACCCCAACCTCTCCCTGGTGGCTGCACCGGGGAGAGGTTGGGGTAGGGGGGAGGGGGTGGGGGAGAGGGAGGGGACTGAGCGGGAGGGGGGGTGGGGGGTGGGGGTGGATGGGGAGGGAGAAGGGGACGGGAGACTGGAGGGGGATGGGGTGAGGAGAGACGGATGGTGAGAGGGAGTGGGGAGGAGATGGGGACGGGGAGAGATGGGACGGGCAGAAAGCAGCCTCGAGATCCCACGGTCGAGTTTAGGGTGATCGCCCCTTCTCATTGTACCTCTCCTTACTTTCCCCCACCCACCCCCCCCCCCCCCCCCCTCTCACCCCACAGGTGTGCTGTACAACCAGTTCCTGTCGCAGGTGGACTTTGAGTTGCTGCGTGAATATGCGCGGGACCTGGGGGTGCTGGTGTGGGATAATCCCCCCAAGCGGCTGATGGTGGTCACCCCCACCGGCCACCCCGACGTCAAACGCTTCTGGAAACGGCAGAAACACAACTGACCACCCAGGGAATCTCCCCCCATTCCCCTCCCCTCTCCCCGCCCCCCTCCCCATCCCCCAAAGCCCAGACTGGAGTAACCCTCCCAGCTTTGTCTCCCCCTCCCACACATTCAGTCTGAAGAACGGTCTCGACCCACACCGTCAGCTGTTCCTTTCCCTTCAGAGACACTCGCAAGTTATAGGAGTAGAATTAGACCATTCGGCCCATCGTGTCCACGCCTTTGGAGTGTGGGAGGAAACGGAAGATCTCGGAGAAAACCCACGCAGGTCAGGGGGAGAACGTGCAAACTCCGTACAGACAGCACTCATAGTCGGGATCGAACCCGGGTCTCCGGCGCTGCATTCGCTGTAAGGCAGCAACTCTACCACTGCGCCACCGTGACCGAGTTGTGGAATTCTTTGCCTCAGATGGCAGTGGAGGCCGATTCACTGGATGCGTTCAAAAGAGAGTTAGATAGAGCTCTTAGTGCTGGTGGAATCAAGGGATATGGGGAGAAGGCAGGAATGGGGAACTGATTGTGGACGATCAGCCATAATCACAATGAATGGCCGTCCTGGCTCGAAGGGCCGAATGGCCTCCTCCTGCACCTATTGTCTATTTATCGATGTATCCCATCTTGTCCCCCTCCCTAAACCTCTTTTCTCCCCCCTCCCCTCCTTTCTCACCTCTCTTCCCCCACCCCTTTTCTCCTCTCCGCTTCCACACCCTCCTCCCTTCCCACCCCTCAGCCATCCCTCCTTCCCTTCCCCATCCCCTCCGTCCCCTTTCCCTTCTCCTCACCTCCCCTCCTCTTTTTCCCTTCATTTCTCCCCAAACTCCCCGCCCCGACACGTGACTTCAGACCTCCATTCACACGCCCCCGGCACGTGACACCACACCTCCAGTCACCCGCCCCCGACACGTGACACAAGGCCTCCATTCACACGCCCCCGGCACGTGACACCACACCTCCAGTCACCCGCCCCCGACACGTGACACAAGACCTCCATTCACACGCCCCCCCCGACACGTGACAACAGACCTCCATTCACACGCCCCCCCCGACACGTGACACCACACCTCCAGTCACCCGCACGTGACACAAGACCTCCATTCACACGCCCCCCCCCGACACGTGACAACAGACCTCCCTCCAATTCACCCGACACGTGACACCACACCTCCATTCACCCGACACGTGACACCAGACCTCCCTCCATTCACCCGCCCCCGACACGTGATACCATACCTCCATTCACACGCCCCCCCGACACGTGACACCAGACCTCCATTCACCCGACACGTGACACCAGACCTCCGTTCACCCTCCACCCCGACACGTGACATCCGAATGATAACTCACGGCGCTCCCATTGTCCCGCCCTCCGCACGTGACAAGGGCCCCGCCCCCAGCCTCATCCCGGCTGCAAAGACTGGCAACTCTTTGAAGCTTTGGTCATGGGGGTGACATTAGTGCAGAAGTGAAGATCCAGGAAGTTATCCACAGCGACATTCAACAAAACTGTTGTGTTTATTTCTAAATCATTCTGTTCAGTCAAAAGGGATTGTCATGACGATGAGTCATGATGATGATTTGTAAATGAGATGACCTCTGTATCACAAGGAGCTGGAGATCAGATCGGGTGGGGCTGTGGAAGCCCAGATGGAAGCTGTGACTGTGTCAGTTAATAAACACAGAGAACAATGAATAATACATTGGATGCATTGGTGATAATTTTCCAATGCTCTATAGACTCAGGATCAGTGAACAATGAATACATCTCTTAATAATGTGTAGGTATCATTATTACTTCACGTCTGCGGCCAGGATGTGACATTGGTGACCAGGATATTTCGGATAATTCAGATATTTGGGCATTTTGGATTCTGAATTCGTGACTTCGAGCTGGTAAAAGATTTTTGTTTTCAAATGGCAGTCGCTGGAGCTGACATCTTAGCACTTCGTGGAGTTGCACACTTCGATCCGACGGGTGATGCGAGTACCGTCAGCGTGAAGTGGAATGCTTGACTGGAGGAATTCGAAGGTTACACCAACAGTAGAGGGCTCTTTCTTGATGGAAGTACGCCGGGGCACAAAGTGCAGAGGAGAGCATTGCTTCTTTTCACAGCGGGGCCAGCAGTTCGAGAAATGTTTAAAACACTCCCTAACACTGGAATGAAGAACCTGCCTCCACTGCCCTCTGAGGCAGAGAATTCCACACTCACAACTCTCTGTGAGAAAAAGTGTTTCCTCGTCTCCGTTCAAAATAGCTTACTCCTTATTCTTAAACTGTTGCCCCTGGTTCTGGACTCCCCCGATGTCGGGAACATGTTTCCTGCCTTTAGCGTGTCCAAGCCCTTAACAATCTTATATGTTTCAATAAGATACCCTCTCATCCTTCTAAACTCCAGAGTATACAAGCCCAGCTGCCCCATTCTCTGTCTATGACGGTCCCACCATCCCGGGAATTAACCATGTAAACATACGCTGCACTCTCTCAATAGCAAGAATGTCCTTCCTCAGATTAGTGGACCAAAACTGCACACTATACTCCAGGCGTGGTCTCACTAGGGCGCTGTACAACTGCAGACGGGCCTCTTTGCTCCTAATCTCGACTCCTCGTGTTATAAAGGCCAACACGCCATTCGCTTCCTTCACTGCCTTCTGTACTTGCATGCTTAATTTCATAGATTGATGAACAAGAACCCCCAGATCCCGTTCTATTTTCTCTTTTCGCAACTTGATGCCATTTAGATAGTAATCTGCCTTCCTGTTTTTGCTACCAAAGTGGATAACCTCACATTTATCCACATTAAACTTCATCTGCCATGCATCTTCCCACTCCCCCAATCTGTCCAAGTCACCTTGCATTCTCATAGCATCCTCCTCGCAGTTGACACTGCCACCTAGCTTTGTGTCATCAGCAAATTTGCTAATGTTACTTTGAATCCCTTCATCCAAATCATTGATGTATATTGTAAATAGCCGCAGTCCCAGCACCGAGCCTTGCGGTACCCCACTAGTCACTGCCTGCCATTCTGAAAGGGACCCGTTAATCCCTACTATTTGTTTCCTGTCTGCCAACCAATTTTCTATCCATGTCAGTACTCTACCCCCAATACCGTTTGCCCTAATTTTGCCCACTAATCTCCTATGTGGGACATCATCAAATGCTTTCTGAAAGTCCAGATACACTACATCCACTGACACTCCCTTGTTCATTTTCCTAGTTACATCCTCCAAAAATGCCAGAAGATTAGTCAAGCATGATTTCCCCTTCGTAAATCCATGCTGACTCGGACCGATCCTGTTACTGCTATCCAAATGTGCGGCTATTTCATCTTTTATATTTGATTCCAGCATCTTCCCCACCACCGATGTTAAGCTAACTGGTCTATAATTCCCTGTTTTCTCTCTCCCGCCTTTCTTAAAAAGTGGAATAACAGTAGTTACCCTTCAATCCACAGGAACTGATCCTGAATCTATAGAACATTGGAAAATTATCACCAATGCATCCACGATTTCCAGAGCCATTTCGTTAAGTACCAATGCAGCCGCCGAGATCTGTCAGTACGAAATCCACAGAGTGATTCAAGTTGTAACAGGAGCAGCAAACATATCAGATGACTTCATCGTCCATGCATCAATTCATGAAGAGCATGACAGGAGGTTGAAGCTAGTGTTGACTAAACTTCAAGAAACAGGACTCACCATGAATTAAGACAAGTGCAAGTTTGGCGTTTCTGAGATGGATTTCATGGGACACAGACTCACAAGTGAACCCAGCCAAAGCTGTTGCAGATGCATGTGAACCTCAGAATGCAACCGAGATGAAGAGCTTTCTAGGACTAGTCAATTATTGTGCAAAATATATTCCAAATTTTACCACACTGGCAGATCCACTGAGAAAGTTGACCAGGAAAGACGTACCGTTCCAGTTTGGTAGTGACCAGAGACAGGCATTCAAAGTCTAATGTGCAGAAACCCTTGGATATTATGATCCAGCTGCACCAACAAAAGTCACAGCAGATTCTAGTCCAGTCGGCTTAGGAGCAGTGCTGGTACAGACACATGCAGATGGATCCAGAATCATAGTATATGTCAGTCAATCTTTAACCAGCGTGGAGGGAGGGTATTCTCAAACAGAGAAACAAGCACTGGGACTAGCATGCATACTTGTTCGGCATTGAATTTGAACTTGTTACAGATCACAAGCCACTGGAAGTGGTCTATTCGACAAGGTCTAAGCCATGTGCCACAATAGAATGTTGGGTGCTGAGACTCCAACCGCACAAGTACAAAGTTGCCCACATTGCTGGGAAAGCAAACATCGCAGACCCGCTGTCGAGACTGTTGAAGGATGAACAGCTGAGAGCAACATCCACGCTAGAGAGGGAAGCAGAGAACTTTGTGCACTTTGTCGCAATTCAGTCAATGTCAGGAGCCGTGACAAGGGAGGAAGTTGAAAGGGAATCAGAACATGATCCTGAACTCAAAGATATCAGAGAGTGTATTCACAGTGGGCAATGGGATCAATACCCTGAAAAAGCACGTGTTCCTATAAAATATGAATTTTGTGTAATTGGTCAGTGTGTGGTGAGAGGTAGCAGAATGGTGATCCTGCAGGCACTACGGCCAAGGATCATGTCATTGGCGCATGAAGGACATTTAGGCATCGTCGGTACCAAGTAGAATTTGCGGAACAAAGTGTGGTGGCCAGGTTGTGCGAAAGATGCTGGAAAATTTGTCAAGACATGTCACGGATGCCAAATCACAAGCAGGAGAAATCCACCAGAACCAATTAGAAGTATAAAGTTGCCAACAGGACCATGGGTTGACACAGCTGTTGACTTTCTTGGACCACTTCCAACAGGTGAATCAATTGTGGTCGTGGTAGACTACTATAGCAGGTACTACGAGTATGCAGTGATGAAGACAACTACAACAGAAAAGACTGCACAGGCATTAGCAGAGATCTTCACCAGACACGGGTTGCCTGTTACATTGTACTCCGACAATGGGCCACAGTTTATTTATGAGACATTTGCTGAACACATGAGAATCACAGGCATCCATCATCACAAGGTGACTCCAAAATAGCCACAAACTAACGGAGAAGTAGAGACAAAACCAGCCCATAGAGAAGAGGTTATGAATCACCCATGCCGAAGGGAAAAACTGGAAGGATGCACTGTTTGCATACGTAGCTGTACATCGGCCGATCACTCACTCAACGACAGGGAAAAGCCCTAAAAATAAATAAATAAATAAATAAATAAATAAAGAAAATTAAAAAAAATAAAACGACAGGGAAAAGCCCAACAGAAGCTTTGTTTGGAAGGAATATTCACACTAAAATACTAGAAGTGCTGGAGATCATGGGAGACTAGGACTTGAGAGACTGTGATGCCAAAAAGAAAGGTGCAGCAAAATGTAATGCCGCCTTGAAGCGAGGAGCCAGGCACTCTGAAATAATGGGACTGTCCCACTGCAGCGACCTAATCTGCGAGTTTAGAAGAGTTTGCCCTCGACTCAAACTCGCAGCATGTGGTCACATGGTCTGAGGAGATCCAATGAGGTTACTGGACCTCTCCTTCATATTTGAGGCAGACTCCCGCATACTCGCGGCCTCAGCTAGGTCGCGGAAACATTTTCAGCATGTTGAAACATTTTCCGTGAGTAAAAATTGGTCAGCATGGTTCTTTTGAATTCGTAGTGCAATGGAGTAGGGTTGCTATGTAGTTATAGGCCGTCAAGAGCAGCCGTAGGCAATCTCCTTCGCTGACCGTACATTTTAATTGGCTCATTGGAGTTTTCAGGACCAAGGACAAAAGGACAAAAAGGATCTCCAGTGTAATAATCTCACTGTGTAGGAAGGAACTGCAGATGCTGGTTCAAACCGAAGATAGACTCAAAATGCTTGAGTAACTCAGCGGGACAGGCAGCATCTCTGGAGGGAAGGAGTGGGTGATGTTTCAGTTCAAGACCCTTCTTCAGACTGAGAGTCAGGGGAGAGGGAGATACATAAATAAGGGATCTAACTACCTGTGCTCTGTGTTTGAGAGGCAAGAAAGAAGAAGACAGTGCAGATCAGTAAGTGGCTCAGGAGCTGGTGCATGGGGTGGGGGCTTCAGACATAGAGTCATACAGCATGGAAATAGGACCTCTGGCCCAACTTGTCAATGCCCAGACCCCATACTCTTGCACTACCAGCCTGTGTTTGGTCTGTCTGTCTGTCTGTAAAACTCTTCCCTTTGATCTCAGTATTCTAAATGTCTGTGAGCCAGGGTTGTGTTTGCTTTCTTTAATCTCCTTAATTTGTATCTTCTCCAAAACGCTTGGCCACAGCCTTACCATTTTCACACATGCTACTCACATTTTCGGCGGCGGCGATCAGAATAGGTCGGCGTCACGTTATAAAGTGTGATCGTTCCTCTCTGCCTCTCTCTCTCTCTCTCCTCCCTGCCTCTTTCCTCACCGTCTCTCTGCCTCTGCATCTCTCTGCCTCTCTCTCTGCCTCTCTCTCTCTGCTGCTCTCAGTCTGCCCCCTCTCTCTCTGCCTCTCTCTACCTCTGCCTCTCTCTCTCTCTTTCTGTCTCTCCCTGTGCCTCTCTCCTCTCTCTCTGCCCTGTTCTCTCTGCCTCTGCCTCTTTTTCTCTCTGCCTCTCTCTCTCTACACTTCTCTCTGCCTCTCTCTGCCTCTATCTCTCTCTCTGCCCCCTCTCTCTCTCTTCCCTCTATCTGTGTCCTCTCTCTCTTCCCACGCTCTCTGCCCTCTCTCTCTGCTCTCTCTATCTGCCCTCTCTCTCTCTCTACCCTCTCTCTCTGCCCTCTCTCTGTCTTCGCCCTCTCTCTCTAGCCTCTCTCCCTCTAACCCCCTCCCTCTACCCACCACCCTTCCATCTCTACCTCCCCCCCGCCTCTCCAACACCACTCCCTCTCTAACCCCCTCCCTCTCTAGGGAGTGGTGAGTATTGGGACCTATGGGTGAGTGGTGGAGTATTGCGTTTGGGGACCAGCCCTCCCCTGTGATGCCGCTCGCATCCCTACCCCTAACTCTCTACACCCTCCTTCTCACTGTCTACCCCCTACCTCTACACTCCCTCTCTACCCCCTCACCCTCTCCCTGTCTACCCGCGCTTGCGCAGTTGGGGGCTATCCATGAGTGGATAGGGCCGTGGATGGGGGAAAAGGAGCAAATTAATAATATTAATATAATATCAATGGGGGTTAGTGTGTGTGTGGTGGGGGGGATTAGTTTGTGTGTGTGTGTGTGTGTGTGTGTGTGTGTGTGTGTGTGTGACGCCACAGTCCGCCCGCCCCCCCCCCCCCCCGCCCCATAACCACATGTTGAGTGGACGGGACCCAAACGGTCCCACTTGGTCCAGTACATAACTAAAACGCTGATCTTGTTCTGTTCCGGTTTGCGCGGTTTTCTCGATTTGCGCAAAAACGGTACGCGATAGTGCTACGATGTTTCACCATCTCACTCACCGTTCTCCTGTGCTGCGAGGGCACCAAGTTTCTTTCCGCTCAGTAGTAAATTGCAATAGTTAGCGAGGTTTAAAAATCATAAAAACCGCGAGTGCGCAGATCGATCTCCTCTCCCGCCAGTAAGCGCCGATATTGCCAAATGGAAAGTGGATACTCTGATCCGGCAGAGAAGAAGACCAGCAACCAGCACCCGCTGTGAATCCCCATCATGCCGACAGATCCAGCCCCTTCTCCTTTGGTCCCCCTCGCTGGCTCCTGCCACCTCCAAAAGCCACATTTATTTCAAAAGCCACATTCATCTCAAAACCCACACCTCAAAAGCCACATTTATTTCAAAAGCCACATTTCAAAAGCCACATTCATTTCAAAGCTACCTTTATTTCAAAAGCCACATTTCTTTCAAAAGCCACATTTATTTCAACAGCCACACATCAAAAGCCACATTTATTTCACCAGCCACATTTATCTCAACAGCCACACATCAAAAGCCACATTTATTTCTCCAGCCACACATCAAAAGCCACATTTATTTCAAAATCCACATTTCAAAAGCAACACTCATTTCATTAGCTACAATTCTTTCAAAAGCCACATTTACCTCAAAAGCCACATTTATTTCAAGCCATATTTATTTCAAGAGCCACATTCATTTCAAGAGCCACATTCATTTCAAGAGCCACATTCATTTCAAGAGCCACATTCATTTCAAGAGCCATATTCATTTCAAAAGCCACGCTTATTTCAAAAACAACATTTATTTCAAAAGCAACATTTCAACAGCTATATTTATTTCAAATGCCACGTTTATTTCAAAAGCCACATTTCAAAAGCTACATTTATTTCAAAAGCCACGTTTCAAAAGCTACCATTATTTCAAAAGCCACATTTCTTTCAAAAGCCACATTTCAAAAGCCACATTTCTTTCAAAAGCCACATTTCTTTCAAAAGCCACATTTCAAAAGCTACATTTATTTGAGTAGCCACATTTATTTCAAAGCACATTTATTTCAAAAGCCACATTTCCTTCAAAAGCCACATTTATTTCAAAAGCCACATTTATTTCAAAAGCCACACCTCAAAAGTCACAGTTATTTCAAAAGCCACATTTCCAAAGCCACATTTCCTTCAAAAGCTACATTTCCTTCAAAAGCCACATTTATTTCAAAAGCCACATTTATTTCAAGCCACATTTATTTCAAAAGCCACATTCATGTCAAAAGCCACTTTTATTCAAAAAGCCACATTTCCTTCAAAAGCCACATTCATCTCAAAAGTAACACCTCAAAAGCCACATTTATTTCAATAGCCACATTCATTTCAAAAGCCACATTTATCACAAAAACCACATTTCTCTCAAAAGTCACACCTCAAAAGCCACAGTTATTTCAAGTCACATTATTTTCAAGATCCACATTCATTTCAAAAGCCACACCTCAAAAGCCACATTTATTTCAAAAGCCACATTTCAAAAAGCATATTCATTTCCACAATTCCAGCCACATTTCCTTCAAAAGCCACATTTCCTTCAAAAGCCACATTCATCTCAAACGTAACACCTCAAAAACCACATTTATTTCAAAAGCCACATTTATTTCAAAAGCCACTTTTATTTCAAAAGCCATACCTCAAAAGTCACATTTATTGCAAAAGCCACATGTCAAAAGCCACGTTTATTCAAAAGCCACGTTTATTTCAACAGCCATGTTTAATTCAACACCCACACACCAAATACCACATTTATTTCAAAAGCCACATTTCAAAAGCCACGTTTATTTCAAAAGCCACGTTTATTTCAACAGCCATGTTTATTTCAACAGCCACACATCAAATACCACATTTATTTCAAAAGCCACATTTCAAAATTCACATTCATTTCAAAAGCCAGATGCATTCCAAAAGCCACATTTCAAAAGCCACAAAAAAAACCCAAGGCCCACAATTTACACAGTTTATACAAACATCCATTAGAGTGAGTCTCCAACACCTCCTCACTGTGATGGAAGGCAAAGTATTATCTCTTCTCATTGTTCTTCACCCACGGACCAGCAGTCCAACTGCAGCATCTAGGCGAACTGGGGCTCTGTTGTTAAAGCCCCCGGCGGATGATGGTAAGTCCTGTGGCCATTTAGCCACGCCATGCAATGTTAGGCCCCGGCTCCATGTCCTCTAAACCCCACGGTTCAAGCAGTTCAACCCGCGGTCCAGCTGTCCATCTGCAGCGTTTAGGCGAAATGAGGCTCCAAAAGGCACATTTCTCTCAAAAGCCACATTCATTTGTAAAACCACATTCATTTGAAAAGCCACATTTCAAAAAGCACATTTATTTCAAAAGCCACATTTCCAAAGCCACATTTCCAAAGCCACGTTTCATTCAAAGCCACATTCATCCCAAAGGCCACACCTCAAAAGCCACATTTATTTCAAAAGCCACACCTCAAAAGCCACATTTATTTCAAAAGCCACAGCTCAAAAGCCACATTTCAAAAGCCACATTTCCTTCAAAAGCCACATTTCCTTCAAAAGCCACTCCTCAAAAGCCATGTTTATTTCAAAAGCCACGTTTATTTCAACAGCCACACGTCAAAAAGTCACATTTATTTCAAAAGCCATATTGCAAAAGCCACATATCATTTTAAGCCATATTCCTTTCAAAAGCCACCTCAAAAGCCACAATTATTTCAAAAGCCATTCAATTCAAAAGCCACAGCGCCACCTCTCCACTGAGCGGAAATTACGCACTCAGCGCCACCTCTCCACTAATGTGCGTCGCGGAATGAGCGGAAATTTTGCATTAAACACAGTCCTGATTGAATATAACGTTTATTCACGATTATCCCTTCCAAAAAATGTGGCAAGCATTTTAGAACGAAAATACACTTTCTGCAAGCATTTTAGAACCAATAAACACTTTCTGCAAGCATTTTAGAACCAAAAGAGACACTTTTTGCAAGCATTTTAGATCCAAAAGACACTTTTTGCAAGCATTTGAGAACCAAAAGACACTTTTTGCAAGCATTCGAGAACCAAAAGACACTTTTTGCAAGCATTTGTGAACCAAACGAACTGGGGCTCCGATGTTAAAGCCCCCGGCGGATGATGGTAAGTCCTGTGGCCATTAAGCCACGCCGGGCAATGTTAGGCCCCGGCTTCATGTCCTCTAAACCCCATGGTTCAAGCAGTCCAACCCGCGGTCCAGTTGTCCAACTGCTGCGTCTAGGCGAACTGAGGCTCCAAAAGCCACATTTCTCTCAAAAGCCACATTCATTTGAAAAGCCACATTTCAAAAAGCATATTTATTTCAAAAGCCACATTTCCAAAGCCACGTTTCATTCAAAAGCCACATTCATCGCAAAAGCCACACCTCAAAAGCCACATTTATTTCAAAAGCCACAGCTCAAAAGCCACATTTCAAAAGCCACTCATTTCAAAAGCCACATTTCTTTCAAAAGTCACATTAATTTCAAAAGGCACATTCATTTCAAGAGCCACATTCATTTCAGGAGCTACATTCATTTCAAAAGCCACACCTCGAAATCCACATTTCTTTCAAAAGCCACGTTTCAAAAGCTACATTCATTTCAAAAGCCACATTTCAAAAAACACATTTCACAAGCGACATTTTCAAAGCCACTTTCTTTCAAAAGCCTAATTTTCTTCAAAAGCCACATTTATTTCAATAGCCACATTGATCACAAAAGCCACATTTCAAAAGCCACTTTTATATCAAACGCCACACCTCAAAAGCCACGTCTATTTCAAAAGCCACTTTATTTCAACAGACACGTTTATTTCAACAGCCACACCTCAAAAGCCACATTCATTTCAAAAGCCACATTCCTTTCAAATGCCACATCTATCTCAAAAGCCACATTTCTCAAAAGTCACATCTATCTCAAAAGCCACAGTCATTTCACGAGCCACATTCATTTCAAGAGCCACATTCATTTAAAGAGCCAAATTAATTTCAAAAGCCACACCTCAAAAGCCACATTCCTTTCGTCACATTTACTTCAAAAGCCACACCTCAAAAGCCACATTTCTTTCAAAAGCCACGTCAAAAGCCACAATCATTTCAAAAGCCCCATTTCAAGAGGCACATTTCAAGCCACGTTTCCAACGCCACATTTCTTTCAAAAGCCACATTTCCTTCAAAATCCACATTTCCTTCAAAAGCCACATTCATTTCAAAAGCCACATTCCTTTCAAATGCCACATCTATCTCAAAAGCCACATTTCTCAAAAGTCACATCTATCTCAAAAGCCACAGTCATTTCAAGTCACATTCATTTCACGAGCCACATTCATTTCAAGAGCCACATTCATTTCAAGAGCCAAATTAATTTCAAAAGCCACACCTCAAAAGCCACATTTCTTTCAAGTCACATTTACTTCAAAAGCCACACCTCAAAAGCCACATTTCTTTCAAAAGCCACGTCAAAAGCCACAATCATTTCAAAAGCCCCATTTCAAGAGGCACATGTCAAGCCACGTTTCCAACGCCACATTTCTTTCAAAAGCCACATTTCCTTCAAAATCCACATTTCCTTCAAAAGCCACATTTTTTCAAAAGCCACATTTCAAAAGCCACTTTTATTTCAAAAGCCACATTTCAAAAGCCACTTTTATTTCAAAAGCCACATTTCAAAAGCCACTTTTATTTCAAAAGCCACACCTCAAAAGCCACATTTATTTCAAAAGCCACATTTATTTCAAAAGCCACATTTCAAAAAGCACATTCATTTCCACATTTCCAGCCACATTTCCTTCAAAAGCCAGATTTCCTTCAAAAGCCACATTCATTTCAAAAGTAACACCTCAAAAACCACATTTATTTCAAAAGCCACATTTATTTCAAAAGCCACACCTCAAAAGTCACATTTATTTCAAAAGCCACATTTCAAAAGCCACGTTTATTTCAACAGCCACATTCATTCCAAAAGCCACATTTCAAATGCCACAACTCAAAAGCCATATTTATTTCAAAAGCCACATTAATTCCAAAAGCCACATTTCAAAAGCCACATTTATTTCAAAACCCATTCATTTCAAACCCCACACTTTTTTTCAAAAGCCACATTTATTTCAAAAGCCATACCTCAAAAGCCACATTTATTTCAAAAGCCACATTTGGAATGGAACGCTATTTATTGTCATTCAAACCTAGGTTTGAACAAAATTACATTTCCTACAGTTTTTTTTTACTTTACAAAAAAACCCAAGACCCACATTTAACACAGTTTATACAAACATCCATTACAGTGAGTCTCCAACACCTCCTCACTGTGATGGAAGGCAAAGTATTATCTTTTCCCTTTGTTCTTCACCCACGGACCAGCAGTCCAACTGCAGCGTCTAGGCGAACTGGGGCTCTGATGTTAAAGCCCCCGGCGGATGATGGTAAGTCGTGCGGCCATTTAGCCACGCCGGGCATTGTTAGGTCCCGGCTCCATGTCCTCTAAACCCCACGGTTCAAGCAGTCCAACCCGCGGTCCAGCTGTCCAACTGCAGCGTCTAGGCGAACTGAGGCTCCAAAAGCCACATTTCTCTCAAACGCCATAATCATTTGAAAAGCCACATTCATTTGAAAAGCCACATTTCAAAACGCACATTTATTTCAAAAGTCACATTTCCAAAGCAACGTTTCATTCAAAGCCACATTCATCTCAAAAGCCACATTTATTTCAAAAGCCACATATCAAGCCACATTTCTTTCAAAAGCCACATTTCCTTCAAAATCCACACTTCCTTCAAAAGGCACATTTATTTCTAAAGCCACTTTTATTTCAAAAGCCACTCCTCAAAAGCCATGTTTATTTCAAAAGCCACGTTTATTTCAACAGCCACATGTCAAAAAGCCACATTTATTTCAAAAGCCATACTGCAAAAGCCACATTCATTTCGAGCCATATTGCAAAAGCCACATTCATTTCAAGAGCCATATTTTAGAAACAAAAGAGAGACGTTTTGCAAGCATTTTAGAACCAAAAGACACTTTTTTGCAAGCATTTGAGAACCAAAAGACACTTTTTGCAAGCATTTGAGAATCAAAAGACACTTTTTGTCAGCATTTTAGAGACACATTAAGAGCACTCACAGTTGAGTAGACATATGCTCAGTGTTATTCACAGCTCAGAGGTACATGGATAGGATAGGTGTAGAGGGAAATGGGCCAGTTGACATAGTGTAGATGGAGCATGTTGTTTGGAGTGGACAAGTTGAGTCGTAGGGCCTGTTTCCATGCTGTATGACTCCATGCCCATTGACCATTAAGCATCTGCTTATCAACCACACCCCCTTCACCTGTATCCACCCACCACTCACCAAGGTTTGTCCTGACCCTCTCCCCACCTTTCTCATCCACCCCCAACACAATCAATTTGAAGAAGGTTACCAACCGAACCACCACCTAGCCATGTTCTCCAGAGATGCTGCCTGATGCGCTGAGATACTACAACACTCTGTGTCTTTATTTTGAACCAGCATCTGTAGTCCTTGTATCTCCTGGTTACTGTTAAGGTTTTAAGGGACGTCGCTCTATATGTTTGCATCAGACAGTATCCCGGTGCACATTTTCACAACACATTATTCATAAATTTAATTACAACTAGATCAAGTGGGAACCATTGGGTCCCTGTCACACGTATCCCTAACCCCCTCATATCCCTCTATCTCCCACTCCCCACCTGCCCTATCCCCCCACTATCCCTCCTGACCTCCCTCACTGCCCTCCTCTCCCTCTATTCCCCCTCCTCCCCCACTCTCCTCACCTCCCCCACTTTCCCCCTCTCCTCACCCCTTCCACTCCCTCAATACCCCCACTCTCCCTCATTCCTTCCTCAGGATATCTTAGTAGAAGAGGGAACCCCTGTTCCCTGAAGAATGAGGACATCTCCGATGCACTGGTGTGGAACACCAATTCCTGGGAGCAGATGCAGCGTAGATGTCAGTTGCTGTACATCGGTGAGGCCAAGCGTAGGCTTGGCGATCGCTTTGCTGAACACCTCCGCTCAGTTCGCAATAACCAACCTGAGCTCCCGGTGGCTCAGCACTTCAACTCCCCCTCCCATTCCGAATCCAACCTTTCTGCCCTAGGCCTCCATGGTCAGAGTGAGGACCACTGTAAATTGAAGGAGCAGCACCTCATATTTTGCTTGGGCAGTTTGCACCCCAGCGGTATGAACATTGACTTCTCTAATTTCAGGTAGGCCATACTTTCTCCTCTCCTTTGCAGCTTTCCTTCAGCTCACTGGCCCCACCTCTTACCTCTTCTTTTCTTCTTCCTGCCCCCCCCCCTCCCCACCCTCACATCAGTCTGAAGAAGGGTTTCGACCCGAAACTTTGCCCGTTTCCTTTGCACCACAGATGCTGCCTCACCCGCTGAGTTTCTCCAGAATTTTGTCTGCCTTCGATTTTCAAGCATCTGTAGTTCCTTCTTAAACATGTTAACTGACGGTATTATCTAGCATCTTTGGAGTTTGGTGCATAACAGAACACAAAGGTGAGGGAACGATGTGTTAATGGTTCCCTTCCCCTCCCCGTTTCCCCTCCCCTTCCTCACCCCTCTCACACACTTCCTCTCCTTTCCCCCTCCCTCCATTTAACCCTAACCCTGACCCTCTCCCCCTCTTTCTCTCCAACTATTTCTCTCCCCTATTCTCACACCCCCACTCACCCACCCTCACCCCCTCATTTCTCCAGCCCTTCCCCCACTGCCTCCGCCTATACTCCTCACCTCTCCTATGCCCCTCCCTCAGCACCACTCACCCCCTAAACCTGCACATCAATCTGGATTTCACATCACCCCTCCCCCTCCCTACACCTCCTTCGGCACCTCACTCTCCCTCTCCCTCCACCAACTCCCCCTTCTCTCTCCCCCTCCGCTCCCTCACCCTCTCTTCACTCCACCCCATTTCTCACACCCTCCCTGTCCCCTCCCTCTCATCTGCCTCCCTCCCCACCCCCACTGCTTCCCTCTGCCTTCTACTGCCTCTCGCTGCCTCCCTCTGCCTTCCTCTGCCTCCCTCTCCCTGCCTCTCATTCCCATCACTTCTCTTCCCTTCTCTCTGCCCTCCGATTAAATTCTGGAAAACATTGCCGTTGTCTTTAATAGGCAGAATAAACGCTATACAAATATTGTACCTATTCCAATCAATACCATTATACATACCAAAACGCTTCTTTAAAAAGCTAGACACTAATATTACAAATTTCATCTGGGACTTAAATCACATAGAATCCAAAGAAAACTATTGTGTAAACCAAAAGATGCTGGGGGACTTTCATTCCCAAAGTTTTTGTACTACTACTGGGCAGTGCATATTAAAAATTTAATCTACTGGTTGGACTGTTCTGCCCAACAGTCAGAATGGATAAAATGGAGAAAGAGGACTGTTCTCCTTTTAATATAGGAGTGATCCTCTTCTCCCCGATAAAAATGAATAACACAATATACAAGAAGAACCCAATCATCCATAATACAATTCGAATTTGGAAACAAATAAAATTAACTTTAAAATTAAGAAATCTATCACTTTTAACCCCATTGGTTAATAATCCAGCATATAAACCATCTTTCACTGATAAAACATATAACCAATGGGAAAAACTGGGAATTAAATGGATCGGTGACATGTACGGAAAGGGATACTTGTCAACAATTACAATCAAATTACAAGCTGAAAAATAACCAATACTCAAAAATCAATTTTCAAAAATAATTTTTAAATTATGGTTTAAGTAAGGCAAACAAACTTATATTGACATTTTGGAAAAATACATCGGTACCAACGCATAAGATGTGGATTTCAAACATGTTGGAAACCCTACATCTTGAAGAAATACGATTCCTCCTAACAGACAAAGTAGACCTTTTCCAAAGGATTTGGTCTCCATTGGTCGATTTCTTGGAAGCATATGCTGCAACACAAACGTAGAAACGATCCGTTTCAGGACTGGGTGCATGGTGGCCAAGAATAACAAATAGCTATCTCTCCTTTATTCTTCTGCTTTCTACCTCTGCTTCTTTTCTTTTCATTCTCTTTCTTTCCTCATTTCCCTTTTCTTACTTTCTGTTATCACACACATTTCTATATCTTTTCTATTCTTTCCCTGTCTCCTTTTTTATTGTTAAAATAAAAATAATAAGAAGCTGTACATGAATTGTAACATGCCAATATATACTAGGTACCTAAAAAGGTACCAGTTATTGTATTTACTTCTAATAAAAATTAATTAATTAAATAAATAAATAGAAATTGACCGCTCAATGTCTCCATTTTTTATCAACAGCAAAGAGCCATCAAGAGGCAGTGAACACCAGAACACAACAAGAGACACAACAAGAAAGAATTCAATAAATCTCATCTTTAACATTTAAATTGTTGTTATATTTTAAGAATCATTCACATTTTAAACTTTAATAAATCCTTTTTCCACTTGCCATGCCTTCGTGTTCTTCATCACAATGGGAACCTAACAAGCAGAAATGGCTGCGCTGTCGGAGAGCCACTAAGACTTACTGAGCCTGAGTGACTGAGTTGCCAGCCTGAGTGACTGAGCTGCCAGCCCAAGAATCCATTCGGCCCACAATATCCATATTAGCCCTCTGGAAACCAGCCCCTTCGGCCCACAACACTCCAGGTAGCTCTCCAGAAAGCCCCCCCCCCCCCCCCCCCCCCCGGGCCAGCAATATTGGAATTGATGGAGAGGTGGAATATTGCGTTGGGGGACCAGCCCTCCCGTGTGATGCTGTGACCCAACAGGTCCCACTTAGTCTAGTTTTATTTTAAATTTGACTACTCTGTTTTTCAGCAAATCTCCATTTTTAATATATGAAACTTGACCAAATTAAACTCTTTCAAGATGACGTCAAGATAAACTTGCTTTATTTGTTACGTAAGGACCAAATGCACCAATATTTTCTTTAAAAAAAAAAGGTTTTTGGGCTAGTGGCAGCCAGCTGATAGTGTGAGCAGTCGGCTGTGTGCAGCTTGGCTCACTTTTGCATTTTCACTTGGGTACAGTATGAATAAGATGGTACTGGTATTGTTGATTGTCTGCTCCACGAGAGGGGCAAGGAGGGCTTATATTAGGAACATTTTTTCATCCGTTTCCCACCACGGATGGCTGACCTGCTGAGTTCTACCGGCACTCTGGAGGGGAAAGAACGGGTGATGTGTTGGGTCTGGACACTGCTGTTCCTCCAGCTTGTGTGTCACCTTGTCAAAGTTTGTTTCTTAAAAAGCAGATCGCAACAACAATGTTAAAGGTAAACCATGGCAATCTTTAATTGAATCATCAGACAGGGGTGGCAAGATCTACAATGATCACAAACGTTGCTCAGTGCTTCTCGGACTCCACTCTCAGAACAAAGGAAAGTTAGCGCAATTATACATTTTTCTTATCATTAGAACACTCCTACCAAATCTGAATATGGCATGACTGAAAGCAAGGCGGGTGAAGCCCTTAGCACAGGACGGGCAGGGGAAGGAACGCTCACCGCTGTGGGTACGCTGGTGCTGCCACAGGCTGGACATGCGGGTGAAACCCTTGCCACACTCAGCGCAGACAAAGGGTCTCTCTCGGTGTGTAACCGCTGGTTCTCCCGCAGCCCCTGTGCTCGCTTGTCACAGTGGGAGCAGCTGCTCGCCGGCGTGGGTCCGCCGGTGCTGTCGTAACCCCCGCGAGCTGTCAAACTCCTCACCGCAGTACGGGCAGTCATAGGGCTGGCCACTGGTGTGCACGTGCTGGTGAGACAGGGCGTGGGAGGCCATGGCAAAGCGCTCTCCACACACCGGGCTGGGGATGGGATGGTCGCCGGTATGCACCCACTGGTGGGACAGCAGCTTGGAGGAGCTGGTGAAGCCCTTGCCGCACTGGGCGCAGGTGAAGGGACGTTCGCCGGTGTGGGTGCGCTGGTGGGACAGCAGGTTGCCAGACCGGGTGAAGCGCCTGCCGCACTGGTCGCAGGTGAAGGGATGCTCGCCGGTGTGCACCCGTTGGCGGGACAGCAGCTTGCAGTGAGCGCAGGTGTAAGGGCGCTCGCCAGTGTGGGTGCGCTGGTGCACCAGCAGGTTGCTGGAGCGAGTGAAGCCCTTGCCGCACTGGGCGCAAGTGTAGGGGCACTCACCAGTGTGGGTGCTCTGGTGGGACAGCAGGCTGTCGGAGCGGGTGAAACCCTTTCCGCACTGGGCACAGGTGTAGGGGCACTTGCCAGTGTGGGTGCTCCGGTGGGACAGCAGCCTGGTGGAGCTGGTGAGGCCCTTGCCGCACTGGGCGCAGGTGTAGGGGCGCTCCCCGGTGTGGGTCCGCTGGTGCACCAGCAGGCTGCTGGAGTGGGTGAAGCCCTTGCCGCACTGGGCGCAGGTTTAGGGCCGTTCCCCGGTGTGCAGGCGCCTGTGCACCTTCAGGTTCTTGGACGACTTGATGCCTTTGTCGCAGTTGGAGCAGGTGAAGGGCCACTCACTGCTGTGCACCCGCCGGTGCTCCCACAATGCCGACGACTGGGCAAAGCTCTTGCCGCAGGTGGAGCAGCAATATGGCTTTTCGCCCGTTGATTCGCCGTCTTGAAGCTCTTGCCGCAGTCGGAGCAGGTGAAGGGCCTCTGGCCGGAGTGCACGAGGTTGTGTAGTAGCAGGTGGCTGGAGCTCGTGAAGCTCTTGCCGCACTCCGAGCAGTCGAAGGGGCATTCTCCCGTGTGCACCCGCCGATGGATCTCCAGCAGGCTGGGCTTCTGCCAGGTCTTGCCACACACGTCACACTCATAACGCTTCTCCTTGTTGTGCCCCGTCATGTGGTCCTCCATCAAAGCTCAGCCCCTCGAAGCTGAGCCCGCACACCGAGCAGATGTGGGGGGGGGGGGGGACTCACCGGCACCCTGGCCGCCCTCAATGGCCGCTCACGTCCCCGTCTCTCTGTCCACAGCAACGGCTCCTAAACCCTGCAGGATGGGAACACAGAGGGTCAACAAGCTGGCAAACAGGACATTACTAGCACATATTGGGTGCGTTTATGGCGGAGGAAACCGTTATATAATTCTGTGCGTCACAATGGCGCAGCGGTACAGTTGCTGCCTCACCACCAGAGACCCGGGTTCGATCCTTACTACTGGTGCTGTCTGTGTGGAGTTTGTATGTTCTCCCCTTGACCTGCGTTGGTTTTTACTCCGGTTTCCTCCAACATTTCAAAGACGTTCCGCGTTGTAGATTAATTGGCCTCCGCAAAATTGTTAAATTGTCCCTAATGTGCGTAGGATAGTGCTAGTGTACGGGGTGATCGCTGGTCGGCACGGACTCCGCGGGCCGAAAGACCGGTTTGCGCTGCATCTCTAAACTAAACTAAACCAAAGAAGGGTCTCGACCCAAAATGTCACCCATTCATTCTCTCCACAGATGCTGCCTGACCCGCTGAGTTACTCCAGCACTTTGTGTCTAACTTCACCACAGAGGCTGCCTGACCCGCTGAGTTACTCCAGCATTTTGTGTCTATCTTCACCACAGAGACTGCCTGACCCGCTGAGTTACTCCAGCACTTTGTGTCTATCTTATCCACAGATGCTGCCTGACTTGACAATGTGAACCCACCCCCACCTGGCTCCCTGCCCCTTACCCCTCCCGCCTCCTGCTCCTTACCCCCTTTGCTCCCTCCGTCTGTCTCTCTCTCTTTGTCTCTCCCTCTCTATCTTCCTCTCTCTATCCCTCTCTGTCTCTCACTCTCTTGATCTATCTCTGTCTCTCTCTATCCGTCTGTCTCTCCCTCTCTGTCTCTCTCTCTGTCCCTCCCTCTCTCTCCCTCTCTTTACCCCTTCCTACTCTATCTCACTCGCTCTGTCTTTCTCTCTCTCCATCTCTCTCTCTCGCTCTCTCTGTGTCTGTCTCCCTCTGTCTCCCTCTGTCTCTCTCTCTCTGTCCCTCTCACTCTTGGTCTCTCTCTGTCTCACTCTGTCTCTGTCACTCTCTCTGTCTCTCTCTCTCCCTCTCTCTGTCCCTCTTTCTCTCTCCCTCTGTCTCTCTCTCTGTCTCACTCTCTTTCTCTCTCTGTCTCTCACTCTCTCTCTCTGTCTCTCTCTGTATCTCTCTTTTTCTGTCCCTCTCTGTCCCCCCATCTCTCTTTCTGTCACTCGCTCTGTCTCTCTCGATCCATCTATATCAGTCTCTCTCTCTGCCTGTGTGTCTCTGTCTCTCTCTGTCCCTCTCTCTATGTCTCTCTATCTCTCTCTCCTTACCCCTCCCCATTCTCTCTCCCTCTCTCTGTTTCTCTCTCTCTCTCTTTGTCTATCTGTCTTTCTCTCTCACTCTCTGTGCCTCTCTTTCTCTCTATCTCTCTCGGTCTCTGTCTCCATCTCTCTCTGTCTGTCTCACTCTCTCTGTCTTTCTCTCTCTGTCTCACTCTCTATCTTTCTCTCTCTCTCTATCTGTCTCTGTCTCTCTTTCTCTCTGTCTTTCTGTCTCTCTCTCTGTCTCTTTCTGTCTCTCCCCCTCTCTCTATCCCCGTCTCTCTGTCTCTCATGCTCTCTGCCTCTCTCTCTGTCACTCTCTCTCTCTGTCTGACTGTCTCTCTGTGTATGTCTCTCTCTCTGTCACTCTTTGTCTCTCTCTCTGTGGCTGTCTCTGTCCCTCTCTCTGTCTGTCTATATCTCTACCTCTGTTTATCTCTATCTATGTCTCACTCTCTCTCTCTCTGTCTTTCTCAATTCAATTTTCAATTAAAAAAACTTTCTCTTTCTCTCTCTTTCTCTCCATATCTCTCTCTCTCTCTCTCTCTCTCTCTCTCATAGAAACATAGAAAACAGGTGCTGGAGTAGGCCATTCGGCCCTTCGAGCCTGCACCACCATTCAATATGATCATGGCTGATCATCCAACTCAGTATCCTGTACCTGCCTTCTCTCCATACCCCCTGATCCCTTTAGTCACAAGGGCCGCATCTAACTCCCTCTTAAATATAGCCAATGAACTGGCCTCAACTACCTTCTGTGGCAGAGAATTCCAGAGATTCACCACTCTCTGTGTGAAAAATGTTTTTCTCATCACGGTCCTAAAAGATTTCCCCTCTATCCTTAAACTGTGACCCCTTGTTCTGGACTTCCCCAACATCGGGAACAATCTTCCTGCATCTAGCCTGTCCAACCCCTTAAGAATGTTTTAAGTGTCTATAAGATCCCCCCTCAATCTCATAAATTCTAGCGAGTACAAGCCGAGTCTATCCAGTCTTTCTTCATATGAAAGTCCTGACATCCCAGGAATCAGTCTGGTGAACCATCTCTGTACTCCCTCTATGGCAAGAATGTATTTCTCTCTGTATCACTCTCTCTCTGTGTCTGTCTGTGTCTGTCTCTGTCTCTCTCTCTCTCTCTGCATCATTCTCTCTCCGTCTGTCTCTGTCTGTCTGTGTCTGTCTCTGTGTCTCTCTATCTCTGACACCAAACTGGTGCATCAGTGGGGACTGACTGTCTCCAGTGACTGTCGGACATTTATTTCTCTTTCTGCCGAAATGGCTGAGTGCTGGGGCGGCTGTATTGTTCGGCCCGCCCCATCTTTGTCATAGATTCATAGTGATACAGCGTTGGAAAGAGGCCCTTCGGCCCAACTCATACCTGCACTCCTAGATCCCTCGGCTCCACACATGCCCCCAGCGCCCCGCCATTCAGTGAAGATCATGCCCTGGTTTGACTTCCTAAACTGCAACACGCTCCCCACCCCCAAACAATGTGACCTCCTCCCTGTGGCACCCTGCCCCTTACCCCTGCTGCCGCCACCTGCTCCTTACCCCCTTTGCTCCCTCCCTGTCTGTCTTTCTCTCTCTGTCTCTCCCTCTCTTCTGCTCTCTATCCCTCTCTCTCTCTCTCTGTCTCTCACTCTCTGTCGATCTGTTGCTCTCCCTCTCTGTCTCTCTCCGTTTCTCTCTCTGTCCCTCTCTGTCACCATCTGTCCCTCTCTTTACCCCTCCCCACTCTCTCTCTGTATTTTTCTCTCACTCTCTCTCTCTGTCTCGATGTGTCTCTCTCTCTCTTTCTCTCGCTCCCTCTGTCTTTCTCTCCTTCTCTTTCTCTCTCTATCTCTCTCTCCCTCTCTCTCTCTCTCTGTTGCTCTCTCTCGGTTTCTCTCTCTTTCTCTCTGTCTCTTTCTCTCTCTGTCCCACTCTCTCTCCCTCTCTGTCTCTCTCTCTGTCTCACTCTCTCTCTGTCTGTGTGTCTCTCTCTCTGTCTCTCCCTCTATCCCTCTCTTAGAAACATAGAAACATAGAAAGTAGGTGCGAGAGTAGACCACCAGGTCCGTCGAGCCCGCACCGCCATTCGCTCATGGCTGAACACTAAACAGACACACTTACCCACAAACAGTAGACACAAGACACAGAACACAAGACACTACCCTCCCCTTTATACCGCTATCACCCCTCTCCACCCCAAAAACCTCGTGATCTCCTGGGGGAGGCAAAAAACCGGATAAAAACCCAGGTCCAATTCGGGAAAAAAATCCGGGAAATTCCTCTCCGACCCCAATCTAGGCGATCGACACTTGTCCAGGAGATCACTCAGGTCTTACTATACTAACCATACCTAGGTCCATATCCCTGCCCTCTCCCCGTAGCCCCTTATCCCCTTGGCAGCTAAAAAACCATCTATTTTAGTCTTAAATATATTTAAAGTTTCTGCTTCCACTGCTCCCTGGGGCAGTGAATTCCATAAATTAACCACCCTCTGGGTGAAGAAGTTCTTCCTCATCTCAGTTTTAAAAGAGCCCCCCCTTATTCTGCAACTATGTCCCCTAGTTCTAGTTTCCCCTAGTTCTAGTTTCTAGTTTCCTCTCATTCTCTCTCTGTATCTCTCACTTTCTGTCCCCCTCTCTGTCACTTGCTCTGTCTCTCTCGATCTATCTATGTCACTCTCTCTCTGCCTCCGTGTGTGCCTCTCTCTGTCTCTATCTCTCTCTCTTCACCCCTCCCCACTCTATCTCCCTCTTTCTGCCTCTTTCTCTCGGTCTCTCTGTTTCTCTCTCTCCCTATCTGTCTGTCTCACTCTCTCTGTCTGTCTGTCTCTCTGGCTCTCTCTGTCTGTCAGTGTCTCTCTTTCTCTCTCTCTCTCTCTGTCCGTCTCTCTCTGTCCCTCTCTTTCTCTCTCCATATAACCATATAACAATTACAGCATGGAAACAGGCCATCTCGACCCTTCTAGTCCGTGCCGAACACATAGTCTCCCCTAGTCCCATAGACCTGCGCTCAGACCATAACCCTCCATTCCTTTCCCATCCATATAACTATCCAATTTATTTTTAAATTATAAAAACGAACCTGCCTCCACCACCTTCACTGGAAGCTCATTCCACACAGCTACCACTCTCTGAGTAAAGAAGTTCCCCCTCATGTTACCCCTAAACTTCAGTCCCTTAATTCTCTCTGTCTCTCTCTCCCTCTCTCTCTCTGTATCTGTGTGTGTCTCTGTCTGTCTGTGTCCCTCTCACTCGCTCTCTGTCTGTCTCTTTCTCTCTCTCCTTGTCTCTCTTTCTCTGCCTCTCACTCCCCGTCTCTCTCCCTCTGTCCCTCTTGGTCTCTCTCTCTCGCTCTCTCTCTATCTCATTCTCTCTCCCTCTCGCTCATTCTCTCTCTCTCTGTCTATCGGTCTGTCTCTCTCTCGATCTATCTGTCACTCTCTCTCTCTCTCACTGTCTGTGTGTGTCTCTCTCTCACTCTCTCTGTTTGTCTCTCTCTCTCTCTCCCTCTCTCTCTCTCTCTCTCTCTCTCTGTGTCAAAGATACTGGAGGACTTTGGTCTTTGTCTCACTCTCTCTGTATCTCTCTCTGTCTCTGTGTCTCTGTCTGTCACCAAACTGTTGCATCAGTGGGGATTGACTGTCTCCAGTGAGTGTCGGACATTTATTCCTTTCTGCTGAAACGGCTGAGTGCTGGGACGGCTGTGTTGTTCGGCCTGCCCCGGTGCTGCAGCAGTTTGGTGGGGGTCGGGCTCGTACCCCAGTCCTTACCTTGATCTTTAGCATCGACTTCCCTCATCAGAAAACATTCCTGTAGAGATGAAGAGGCAGAGACTGGATTGAATGCAGATAGATAGACAGATGTCCATCCACATAGTTGAAT